>NC_135484.1:116634689-116855004 GCF_052094955.1 Ictidomys tridecemlineatus
TACTAGGGAAGAAGGTAAACACAGCCATTTGTCACTGACTTATCATAAGAGCTGCGGTAGCAGCTGTTCCCCCTTAATTAATGCACCATCGACTTTGAGCCTCAAAAATCCCTTTGCTGAAGCACGGGTGTGGACTCAAATTCATTATCCTGTTGGCCTCCTCCAAAGGGAAGGGGCAGAGGAGCAGCTATAAGTTACCTAACTGTTCCAAAAGTCCTCCCTGGGGTGGCCAGACCAGCTTGTCTCCAGAGAAAGTTCTGGCAACAAGGACAGAATATGGACAGAGGGTCCCACGATGCACCAGAGACAAGGAAAGCAGAGGGCTCCATGGGCACTGTGCCACCTGGCAACTCCATGTGTCTCAGGGCTGATGCTACACCCTGTCTACCACGCGGCCTGCGCAATGGTTTCATTAATGAGGTTCTAGGCATAAAGTTAGCTAGAAGAGATGGAAATAAAACACACAGACTCATTACCTTATTTCTATTGCTAGGTCCAAGACGGCTCCCCTCTCTGGTTCGCTCCTCTAGCCACCCAGCAGGGCAGCAGGGATTACTCAGGGCTAGCAGGAGAGAGAGAGAGAACACGCCGGGAATCAGCCTTTTATTGGGGAACAAGAGATTCAGGGGAGAATTCCATCCAATGAAGGTTGAGGGGGGACTGCACTCCAAGGTCAGGGTCAGTGATTGGGTCCCCAGGGTCAGTGGTCAGGCACACCCCCACACGGATGGGCTCTCTCATCAGGAAAGGGTCAGGAAAGCTTCAACACAGCCAAAGTGCCTCAGGCCCTTAACGGGAGTCACCCAATCACCTGTTAGAATGGCTTCCCACAACCCGGGTGTGGCAAAGCATGGGCTTCAGCATCCCCAAGACCAGCTCTGTCCTTCAATAGCTGGGGTCCTTGGGCAACTCACTCTGTCCCTGTAGCAAGGAGAGCTGATCTCAGGTCTGCTGTACTGCTATGGGTCTGCCAGAACATCACAAAGCTTCATTCCACAGGAAGAGCCAGGATCTCTCAGAGGCTCTGGGAGGTTTGGTGGTCTGCCCGCAGCCCAGGGCTCCTCTGGTCTTTTCTCCTCTGCTGTTTCCCACACTGCCCAGCCACACCTCTCACTGCACTGACCCTCACCAGCCAGCTTCTGCCTCAGGACATTTGTGCTTGCTGTACATTTGCTCTGCATCCCCCAGACATCCACAGGGCTCATTCTCTCTGTCCTTGTCTCTATCCCCGTGCAAGGTTGTACTTGCTCCCCACCCTGCATGTTCTCTAGGGACCTACCCTTTCTTCTCCCCCTAAACCTGGCCCATTACACACTTTACTTATTCTTGCTGTCTCGCCGTCACCATTTCAATGGCAGTTCCGCTCCTCGAGGCATGAATATTTGTCTGGCCCATGCACTGCTGTCTGACCAGCTTTTAGAACAGTGCCTGGCACACAATAGGCATTCATTAAATATCGAATAAAAAAAATGAATGGAAACGTCCATCTCAGAAGGGAGAGCCAGGCCTCAAGTCTTAAAGGCCTGAATTCCTCCAGTTCTATTCAGATTAGTGCTGTTTGTTTTTCCTTTTCAAACTGAGCAACTTGAGGACATCCCCACTGTCTGACCTGCAATGAACCCCAGCATGCTCCACTGCCTTGCCGCAGGCACCTGTCCCTGAAGGATGCTCCCTGGGCGGGTTGTCTCCCTGCCCCAGGGAAGCAGCACCGCATTGGCTGCAGAGGGGACCAGGTTGGACTATCAGAGATGCCGGAGCAGGTGTGTGTGCTGCATTTCAAATGGGACAACAGTACAACAGTGGAGACTCACCCGTCCTGCAGCACCACATGACACAGGAAGTCATGGGCAGGGTCCAGGCCAGGCCTCTCCCCTCTGCCCAGCGCTCATTCAGACAAGGTCCAGAATGAGGCCTCCACAGCGTGACTTCACACCAGCCTGTGAATGACAGCTTGGAGCAGATTTTCCTTGATTTCTAAGAAAAGTAACTGGATCTTTCTCTCAGAGTTGCTCCAGTTCTGTCGCAGGCCCCTCCATGAAGTCAAGGGCAAGCATCTAAAAGTCCCAAGGGTGTGGCGAAACTCCAGTGTGGGCAGCTGCTTTGCAAATCATGGAAGTGCTGCCCACCAAGGGTCCAGGCCCAGGCTGTCCCGGGGTGTGCAGATCAGCAAGAAGAGGAATGGGAAAGAGCTACAGAACAGCTCTGAGGAGAAGGGGAGAGGACTCGTCGCTGGTGATGGCAGCCCAGCTTCTGAGCTGCTTCGTTCCGTAAGGAGACAGGGGAAAGTACAGTAATTTTCTTCAATGAAAACAGGCAACAGAATTCCCTTTGCCTCGTTCCCCTTGCAATTAAGCCCTTCTCTGCAAATGAAATGATTTGGTTTTCATGGGACTAATTTAAGCACACTGGAAGGACCGCTGAACTTTCTGATTGCAAACAGCAGCGTGCGTAGAACAGTCTGGCAGCCATGCGGGCTGATGAGCGGCCCAGCCACGGAGACCAGGGCTTGGCAGGGAGTGCTGCGCTGCTCCTCCACAACCCGCTCTGTGCGGCTCCAGCCCTCTCCTCTCCAGCCCCATCTCCCCTTCCCAAGCAAGGAGGCTGGACTAGATCCCAGCTGCAGTGGCAGGAGCCTCTGGCACCTTGGTGATGGCTTGGCAATGACACGCACCCTTTGCCACCCCTTTCACCAAAAGGTGGCATCTGTTTCTTCTGCCTTGAATCCAGGAGGGCCCTGTGACTGCTCTGACCAATGGAATGTGACCAGCAAGACACTGACCAGTTCCCAACGGGCCCTTCAGAGGCCTTGTCACTTCTGCTTTTGCCCTTTGGGGTTACCAAGCCACCACAGAAAGAGGTCTGGCCACCCTATGGGACAGGCCTTCTGGGGAGCCGCTAAGGCATCCCATCTGATATGTGGGCCAGGTTCCCTGGTATCAGGTTTGTTCTGAGTGGTCAGATAAGCATGCCCCCAAGCCCTGCTCCAAGCCCAAGAATCACAGATAAATAAATGGGAGTCATCTTAAGCCACTAAGATCATATTATTAGCTGGGTGTGGCGGTGAATGTCTGTAATCCCAATGGCTCAGGAGGCTGAGGCGGGAGGATCACAAGTTCAAAGCCAGCCTCAACAATGTAGTGAGGCCTTAAGCAACTTAACAAGACCCTGACTCAAAATAAAATATAAAAACAGACTGTGGATGTAGTTCAGTGGTTAAGTGGCCCTGGGTTCAATTCCTGGTACCAAAATAAATAAATAAAAGATTGTATTATTATTACTATGATTAATAATATCAAATAGTTTTCATATTTTATATGAAATAGTCCAAGATTCCCAAGAAGACACACAAAGATAGTACAGAATTCACAGGTAACCTTCACCCTGCTTATCTCAAGGATGACATCCCACAGGACCAAAGCATGTTGTCACACCCAGGAAGTTGGCCTGGATACTATACTGTCAACCCAGGAATGGGACCTACTTCAGTTTCACCATCTTTTTCTGCACTTGTGTGTAGGTCTGGGTATTATGATGGGATGAGGGTCCTAAGAAATATCATCTCAGGAATCCACTAGGGCTTGGGTGGTCTGTCACCCCCGACAGATGAACAATCCCTGCAGAGGTGTGTTCCCCCAGGAGTGTGTGTTACCCGGCATTCTTCAATTGAATGAGACAGAAACACAGCTCTGAAAAACTTGTGCAGGGGGTGACTTTGTCAGCTCGCATAATCCCACCCTCTGAGAAGCAGGGAGGCCTAGAGTGGCCTGATCCAGGGACAGGGGATGCCCGAAGACCTGGGTGTGGGCCATGTCTTCAGGGGGCTCGTCAGTGGCTGCCACAGCTCTGAGGACCCATCTGCGAGGAGGGAGAGCAGGGAAGGTCTCAGTCCCATGTGAGTCTGGGCCTCCTCTAGGCCCATCCTGGGGCATGGAGCACTACAGGGGTCAGGACTGGGCTCCAGGCATCCCTGAGTCAGGACACATAATATATGTGCTTGCTCAGAATCCCAAACTTGGAAGCCCCCTCAAAGTCCCTCTCAAATGAAGGAGTGGAGCACTATGACAGCAGAAGAGGGGAAAGATAAGAATTCAGAGCAAAGGAGAGACTGCAGTGTGCTCTTCCAGGGGGGAGTGGAGAACTTTCCATGTGAGTCTCAAAGAATGAGCACATAAAGGTATGGCGGGAACTCAGAGTGGCCCTGAGGGACAGGAACAGCTAATATGCAGAATAGCCACTGAGACTGTTTGCCAAAATTCTGGCATAAGATTAAACTCCCTCACTCTCTTTGAAATTTGGCACAGCAGTGTGATGCTTTAGCCAGTGAAATGTGAATTGAAGTGACAAACAGAACTTCAAGACAGAAGCATTAAGAGCCCCTAAAGGATCTGCCACTTCTTTTCCCTGGACACAGTGTGTTGATGCCGCACAGGCTGTCCCCTCAACCTGGGTCCCAGGGTGACAACATGGAGCAGAACCCCCCGCTGCCCCACAAGGTAGTGATGTGAACAAGAAACCAATCTATATTACTACCATGAGCCTGGGATTGTTTGTTACTGTAGCAATGGCTAGCCCATGCTGACTAAAAGTAACTGTCACCTTGTCTTCCCTGAAGGAAGGACAAACGGGTAACTGTGCAGTAGGGGAGACATGGGAACATGCCTGAATTCTCATACTCCAACATCCAGTGCCTGGAGGCTGGGGGAGTAGACTAGAAGAGTCAAGAAGTTCTGACCAGGACACGGTGGCACACACCTGTAATCCCAGCAGCTCGGGAAGCTGAGGCAGGAGGATTGTGAGTTCAAAGCCAGCCTCAGCAAAAGCGAGGTGCTAAGCAACTCAGTGAGACCTTGTCTGTAAATAAAACACACAATAGGGCTGGGGATGGGACTCAGTGGTCAAATGACCCTGAGTTCAAACCCTGGTACCAAAAAAAAAAAAAAAAAAAATCTGACCAGCCCTGGGTTTTTTGTTTGTTTTGTTTTGTTTTTAGTTTTGATTTTGGCTCTGCTAGTCCTTGTGCAGAGATCGGGACAGCATCTGGTAAGCTCTGTAGTAAGGGTTGAAGCTGGATCTTTCTAATCTGTCTGTGCAATGACTACCAAGACAAGGCCCAGGTCCCCTGAAGAGAAGGATCAGAGGAGCAGCGCCCAGCAGGTACATGGACCAGGCAGTGTCCTCACCCTGTGAGAGGTAGAGCTTGTTCTCCCATCAGCCACAAAGGGGAGTGGGGCTGCAGTTCCAGCAAAGCCGAGACACAAGGGTGGCTCTGTAATGAAGAAGCCAGAGGGCCATGGCCAGGCCAGGTCTGCTTAAACGGCAGTGCGTGGCAGTCCCCGAGTGTCCCATCCCCCACAGGGACATTGCACACAACTGCTGAGCGCTGGGTCCCCAGGATCTCCAGTGGGATCTGGAAGGTACAGGGGTGATGAGCTTGGGCAGAGGAAAGGAAGAGTGTGTGTGGGTGTGTGTGTGTGTGTGTGTGTGTGTGTGTGTGTGTGTGCGTGCGCATGCACAAGCTCCAGCCACCAAGCAGGGGGAGGGGCTTCCTCTGAGACAAACACGCTCCATGTACTTTATCAAATTTGCAGATGCCACACAGCTGGGGGGATGATGGCAAATTCGCCAGATGACAGAGCTGGAGTCTAAAGAGAAGTTGACAGGCTGGAGCGACGGGGTGGATCTAACGAGATGAAACTTAACAGGGACAAACGTGTTTATTTCGTCTCATTTACTTATTTGGGCCCCATCTCCATGTGCAGAGGAATGGGGAGGAAGGAGGCTCCCAGGGGGAAGGAAGTGGAAGTCCCTCTCGTGGGGCCCTGCCTGCCTTCTCAGCCCTTCCAGAACCTGGTGTCTGTGGGCAGGGCCAGGCCACAGCCAAGGGAAATGCCTGCCCGCCCCTCACTGCTGCAGGGGAGACCAGGCCCAGTCCAGGCTCAGAATGGGGGCTCATGTCCTCCCTCAAAGCCCCTTCTGGAGTGAAGGAAGCCGCAGGAATGCCAGGAACCCACCCACAAGGCAGAGGCAGCCCCAAGATCCCCTCTGTCCCCGCCCCTCCATGGCTCCCTCCCCAGCCATTGGCTGACCCCCAAGATTTCCAGCCCTGTAGCGGCTGGGGGAAGGTGTATGTGTACCTGGGGCAGGGGAGCTGGCGGCGGTGGAGGAACCAGCCTGCCAGGGGTCATTGCAGATGGATGCAGTCCACAGCACAGCTATCGGGGACAGGGCTCTGGACCCGAACCAGACTCTGACTCCGGGCCTTCCTGGCTGGGTGGCCTTAGGTGGCACACTTCCTCTGAGCCTCACATTTCCCATCTGTAGAATAGGGATGTCGCTGGCACCAGCT
Source organism: Ictidomys tridecemlineatus (assembly GCF_052094955.1). Lineage (NCBI taxonomy): Eukaryota > Metazoa > Chordata > Mammalia > Rodentia > Sciuridae > Ictidomys > Ictidomys tridecemlineatus. The sequence continues at coordinate 116,641,036 of NC_135484.1, forward strand.
TCACATTCATTAAAAGGATTAAGTGGCATAATGCATGGACTGGCACGTAGACAGTTCTGCTGCTGTGAACCTGTGTGGCTCTCAGAAGTGTGACCGAGAATAAACAGATGGAAGGACCCAGTCTTGAGGCTACAGCTAATTACAAAGAGTGGGTTTTTTTTTTCTTTCTTTCTTTTCTTTCTTTTTCTTTTTCTTTTTGCCAGAGACAGGTTCTCGCCACACCACCCAGCCTGGCCCACATCTCCTGGGCTCAGGTGATACTCCCGCCTCACCCTCCCAAGCAGCTGGGACCACAGTGTGTCCCACTGCACTGCCTTCCAAAAAACATTTTGAGAGGTCCAAGTGCCCCTGCCTGGGGCAGGCTGGGGCAGAGGGGGTGAGCGCCCTGTGCTGAAAGTGGGCAGGCACCAAGGCAGAGGGAGGCCAGTGTGTTCGGATAACCAGCAGGGGTCAGCAGCACAGCAGGAGGGAAGGGAGGTCACCAGCTCCGGGGACAGCAGTGACCAGGTCAGGTTGCCTTGCTTCAGGACAGACAGATCCTGAATTCTCAGCCACAGGCCTGGACCCAGGCTGGGAGAGTCTGAAGCGTGTCCTGCTGGGGTCAGAGGCTTCCAGTGAGGAGCCAGAGGTGCAGCTCACTGTAGGTAGACCTGAGGGGACTCCAGCCAGGGGTGCTGGCATCCGGGGAGATGAAAGTCTGGGTCCAGGCCCCAGAAGAGTCCCACAGGAGGCTGAGACCAGGCCACCTGGACACAAGTCTCCCTGCCCTTGAGACCCAAGAGGTGAGATCTTTTTCCCCTTCTACATTTGGGGATAGAAGGGCCCACTGCACCCCACCCCTCCCTACCCCATGGAGATAAGGCTGCTTTGGGAGAGAAGGAAGGAAGCAGCCCCCCAACTCTGGAGAAGAGGGGAGAGCTCGATTCACCCCTGCAGACTGCCCTGATATACAGAAAGCCCTGGGCCAGTAGTTGGGAGCACGCCCTGGGGCTGAGGGCGGATGAGGGGCTCAGCCCTTCACTGGACCCTCTGGGACCTGCCTCTCAGCAGCAGAGCCCCAGAGACAGATGGGAGCTAAGCCCAGGTAAGACCTGACACTGCCAACCCAGACCCAGCCATGGCCCTGACGCTCAGGACGGGCAGCTGTTCACTCCTGGCCCTTGGAGTGACCTCCACCTCCCTCTGGGGAGGGTGCCAGGGCAGGGTGGGCAGGAAGGAGCAGAGGAGAAGGGAAACTACTGTCCCTGATAGGTCACCCATCTCGGAGCTGGAGGAAGCTGATATCCCCACCTCCAGCACCACCCCAGGAAGTGCTCTGGCAACTGATGGGGAGAGGGACCCAACCAAGTGTCTGGGAGGGATCCTGGGGCATCAGGGTGGCGCCAGGGACACAGGAAAAGTTCCCTGGCAAAACCAAACCAAAGCCAAACAAAGGGGCCCTCTCCTAAGAGAAGGAGGCTGAAATTCCACCTTAATGATTCATTCCTTTAGCTTAACACTTCATCCTTTTAAAAAGTGCAAACCTGTCAAAGTCTCACCTACAAGGAGGTTTGTCAAAGGACAGGAGAGAGAATGCAGAGCACCCTGTGAGGAAAAACGTGGGGAGTCCGAGGAGAGAGCAGGCAGCGGTGCTGCTGTGGCCAAGGCCCAAACCCTCTGCAGGAGGGGGACGCTCAGGCTCAATGCTGACCAGTCCTGTGTGCAGGGAGGAATCCTGGAACATGCCAGACTCCTGCCCCTCCAAAGACACCATTCTCACCTGCGCATGCTCCAATGTGCATGAACACATGCACACATGCAAATGAGAGACTATGCATGGGAACCCACACCCTCACCCTCCAACTCATACCCATGACATGGAGGGACTAGGAACAAGATTCTGGGCTCAATGACCAGAGGGGCTGGGAAGAGGTGCAGTCTCCACTGTCCATTCCCAAAGCCTCTCCAAGAGCTCCAGGACGCCAGGAGCTCCATCCCACGGAAAGAGCCGCCTTCTGATTTAGGGTCAGAGCTGTCAGCCAGTGAATATTTATGGAGTGTCTGCAGGAGGCCTCTGAAGTGCCCTTGCAGTGATTGAGAGGAGGAGCGATTAACCCATTAGCGGGATTCATTTCCACATTAACATCTGCCTCTGCCTCCCGCAGGCAGTCGGGGCTCTCTGAGTCCTGAGTTGGCCCACCTGCTGGATCCACCTGCCGCTGGCACCTCTTTGTGGGCTTCAGCGGGGCAAGACCAAGACTGGGGTGGTCTGGCTGGGGGTGGGGGGCCACTTTAGTGCATGGAGCCAATATACTTAGGGTGTCTTCCTTTGAAATATACGGAGGGTGTCTTCCTCCCTTCCTTTTTTCCAAAGTAAGTTTAGGGGCTGGAGATGTGTCTCCATGGCAGAGCGCTTACATAAGGCCCTGGGCTGGATCCCCAGCATAATCAATCAATCAATCAATCAATCAATCCATCAAAATTTAAAAATAAAGGAAGCTTAACTTTTATAAAAATAATACATGGACAAAAATGTTAACAGTCAAAAAGTCCTTCAGGAGGCTTATGAAGAAAGAGCAGCTGTTCCCAGCCCCAACCCAGGCCTAATGTCACCTCCCCTGGCCATTTTTTTCCCCTGCCATCTCAATTCTACGCAAGATGCCTACAAACCCGTGTTTCTTCCGTTTTAGATTTTATCCATCTACCGCTTAGTGTAGGAGATTATATCTTAACTTCCTGCTAGGATTTGACTACCCCATCACCCTCTCCGCCTCTCCGGCTGCCTCCGTCCTTGTCTCACGGATTTTATTAAGTCAGCACTCCATGTTTACATTACTGTCACAACAGGGAAATGTTACTCGAGCTGAGTCTCGTAGTGTATCAGGATTACATTTCCTTTCATGTAAAACTTTTTGTTTCCTAACGGTAATTAATTTGTCCTTTGGTTGTCTTTGCTTATTCCCTGTGACTTCCACGTACCTGTCGTCACTTTATCCCCAGTCTCCCTGACCTGGCTTTAAACCTCCCCTCCACAGTCACACCCCGCAGGTCATCTGACCGTCTGACAGCTCCGTTGGTACCTTGACCACATCTTCCCACACTGGCCAACTCTCCAGGTTTGCAGAACCCAGAGGTCCTGGTTTTCCCCTCCGTAACCCCCCAGCACTAGATTCCCTGGTTCCCAGGTGCCACATCATCCCCTTTCCTGGCCTATGTCATCATGGGGGAGCACCCTCCAGGAGCTTCTGAGACAGGGTGCCGGCAGCTAGATCTTTTGTCACCTTTGTGGTGAAGTGCTCTTAGCCACCAAAACCCACTCTCCCTCCTAATGTGGCACTAGGGTGCAGCTCCACAGCTGGGCTGGTTCCTCACCTCCCTGCATGGTCCAGGGGCTGGGACAAGAGCTGGCCAGTGCGATGCACGCCAGAGAGACAACTGCAGCTCTGGACTTGGTGCCAAGACACTGGCTGCCTCCTGCTCTCCCTCTTCCTCTCTGTCTGCGGGAGCCTGAGCATGGTGGTTAGCCAGCCGAGACCCTCAGGCAGTGCCCATCAGTCACCATCTAGAAGCAGGATGCTGCTAGCCCAGGGGCCCTGGCTCGGGGCATTTGGTTGCCTCTACTCCTCGGCCTTCAGTGGATCCTCCAGCCCCAGATGTATTGATTGATTGATTGATTATGCTGGGGATCCAGCCCAGGGCCCTCCAGTTTCAGAGCTTTCTATCTCGGTTCTCGTTGGACCCCTCAATAGCCATCCTTCCCCTGGTGGAGAAAGCCGGAGGATGGTCACCATCCATGGGTCCCTTTCACATCCCAGAGTTGCCATCTCTCACTCACTCTGTCCCTGTGGGCACACAGCTGTTTTTCACTTGCCCTTTTTCTTTACTGGGGATTGAACCCAGGAGTGCTTAACCACTGAGCCACATCCCCAGCCCTTTGTGTTTTTTATTTTAAAACAGAGTCTCGCTAAGTTGCTTAGGGCCTCACTAATTGGTTGAGGCTGGCCTTGAACTTGCGATCCTCCTACCTCAGCCTCCTGGTTTGCTGGGATCACAAGCATTCACCACCATGCCCGCTCCCTTGCTATCTCTGAGTTGGGTTCTTGGATGGTGTTTAGTCCAACTCAAGGACTAACTGGAAGCTCATCTCTGATTTCTTCTCATGCTTCCATGAGACCCAGCACAGTGCCTAGTACAAAGCAGGTTCTGCACGAATAACGAGAGACATGAGCTTCTACCCTCAAAAAGCTCACAACCAGTTGGGTGGAGGTTGAAGGTTGGGAGGAAGAGAAGACAAATGTACAAATAGCCTCATCAGAACTCACCATGGGGCAAATACCAAAGGTGGCAGTGGCCGTGGAATTCAGTGGAGGGCGAGTGTACTAGCTGTGTGGGCAGGGAGGGCTCCCTGGAGGAGGCGGCCTGCTGATCAGGAAGGGGGAGGAGCAGATGGAGGGAGGGAGCGGCTGGATGGGGATGTTCCAGAGGCCAAGCTCAGGGAGCAGGCAAGGAGGGAGGGGGAGGGGTACTCAGACTCCACCCCTGGAGGGGAGCTTCAGTGCTGGGGGGGCCACCACGGTCTGGGGTGGGGCTGTGAGGAGGCTGCGCCTGAGAGAGGCCGGGGATTCAGAGAGGGTAAGTGTGTCCTCCTCGTGGGAGTGAAGGCTCTGCTCTGCTCTGCTCCTGTCCCCCAGATCTGTGCCTGGCATAGAGAGGGGACCCAGTACGTTAATGAGGAGTGAGTGACTGAACCATGCCAGTCCCCTTGCGAGCCTCAGATGAGATGACAGATGCCCGGAGCCTCGCTGGGCACACAGTATGTGCTCAGGAAAGAAGAGCCCCTCTGGAGGCCTCTCCAGATTCTCTCCACAGGGACAACCAAGAGTGCTGCAGGTGGTACAGCATCCTGCTTGATGGGGTGACAATACTGAGGCCTGGGATCCCGGGGCAGGTGACCATGGAAACGCAGGACCCCACTTCAATCTGAGCCCATGGGTTATACCTACACAAAACCATTTCTTATTTATCTGGAACCCAGACGTAACCAGCATCTTGAATTTTAATTTTCTGTCTGGTCACCTTCTACAGGGACCCTACTGAGGTCACCTGGTGTTTGGGTCAAGACCCAGCCCCCACTCCTGCCTGGCCCTTCCCGTCAGCTCCCAGCTGCCCTTGCGGGCTCGGCCCCGGGCTGTGGTGGTTGTGCAGTCCGGGAAGGTGGACTGGCTGCGAGCGCTCCAGGCCTAATTTTATCCCTTCCTCTGAAGCCCTGGAAAGGGTGCCAGAGCCGTGGGGGCTGGAGGCCCGCGAGCTCCTCCTCCTGCCTCAGCACTGGGGGTCCAGGATTCTGGCCTTGACCCAGACAGCCAGACAGGTAGGCGGCGGGGCTAAAATCAGACCAGAGGTGACAGGGAGGAAGCTGGCAGGGCCACTCAGGGTCCTCGGGGCTCAGGAGGGATCCTGACAGCCACGTCTCTCCACGTCTCCCAGATGGCTGCTGCGGCCCCTCATGGAGAGCCCCCACCCCACAGAATCCCAGAGCCCCTCGGGGGCTTCTCAGATCAGTGCAGCCAATCAGGAGTCCTGGTTCCTGGCCTGTGGGACCCAGGGATCGCAGGAGCCGTCCCCGCGTGGTTCCTGGAGGGGAAAGAGTTTGATGTGCATTTTGGTGAGAACAGTCAGCACATTGGTGGTACGGGCTTTGGCGTGTCTGCCGACGGCTGCTGTTACAAATGTCATGATTTGAATCCCGGCTCTGGCCACTGGGCCCCAAGCACCCCGCTGCCCTCCAGGTCCCTTCAGTCCCCTCTACTCTCTCTAGGGGCCTTCCTAGGGCAGAGATGGGACATGGGGAAGGGGGCCGCCTGAGAGGGACTTCTCAGACTTCCGACCTCCCCCAGGAGTGGGGGTGGCTGCCAGGGGACAGGGTGGAGGCAGGCCAAGGATGGATGGCCACAGAAGCCCTGCTTGTCCAGCTCAGCAGAAACCGGGGCCGGCGGTAATGGGCCGGCAGCCCCCAGCTGCAGCCAACTCCATTTTCTGCCACAATTAAATGATCTCGGCGTTTGCTCACGCTCACTTATTCAATTACCTTAGCGGCCCTGAAGGACTCTCAAAGAAACAGCCATAAATAACACGCGCCAGCCGCCCCCGGGCTGTCATCCTGGCCCTGTCCCACAGCTCCGGCCTGGACCCTCCGCGTCAAGCAAGGGGATTCCGCCCGGTGAATCCCCAGTAAACCCCAGTAAACCCTCCCCAGCTCCCACCACACGTCTCAAAGTCCAGCCAACCCCCTGCCCACCAGTGGGCACACATGGGTCGACCCTGCCCAGCTGGGTGGTCTCCTGGGGCCACCCCTCCCTGCACCTCCATTTCCTCATCTGTGAAATGAGAGAAAGTGTGAGCATCCATGAGAGTTGTGAGGTGTTGCTCTCAAAAAGGGCCACGATCCTGGCTTCACCCCAGGAGGGAGGAGAGGCAGGGTATCCCCCCTCCACTCCTTTCAGCTTCAGCCACCTTGAAGTCTTCCAGAAACCCCAGGTTCTTCTGTGCCCCAGAGTCTTTGAGGAGTTGTTCCCCTCCAAGAAGTCCCCTTCTTGTCTGGGGACTCCTACACACCCTTCCAGGCCCAGCTTATACGCCACCTCTTCTGGGAGGCCTGCACGCAACGCCCCATGGCAAGCAGGTTTGCCTCCCCTGTGACACCTATTTGTCCTGGATTTGGGGACAATCCCAGAATCAAATTAGAAGCCACAACATAACCATGGCACTCATGAATCTGAATTCAGGACTGGAAGGCGTAGCTACCGTGGTGGCCCATCCCCAGGTGACCTGACTCACCATTTTTAATTATAATAGTTAAGATTTGGGGGACCTTGTCTTAGACACTGTGCCAAGTGCTTTTTACTTGCATTATGGCATTGAAATGTCACAATGACCCCATTGCAGACAAGGAAACTGAGGGTCAGCGAGGCTAAGCTGCTGGTCCATGGTCAGAAAGTGACAGAGCTAGAACTTGAACCCAGGTGTCCCACATCCACAGTCCTGCCCTTGACTCTGTGCAGCAAGAAGAACTGGCCCCTGGGGCTCTGGGTGCCAGGCTGGCTCTTCCTCTGGCCACCACACATCTCTGGGTGGGTCCTTTCATCTCTTTGCAGCCCCATTTGTTTTTTCTCATCCCATGAAATGAAAGAAGTATAACAGCAGCCTCTGAGGGTCCCTCCAGCTCTGATGTTCTGGGCTTTTCTTTCTTTCTATAGAGCACTGCTCCTGGCAGCAGAGCTTACAAAGCCCTTAAAACCAAGGCAGGATGGGTGGGCTCAGACCCCCCTGGGGAGATGCTAGGGGGAGTAGGTTCCCCCAGTCCCCTGCCCCATGCCAGGAGGGCAGATGGCAGTTTGTGGACGAGGGGCAGGAAACCTGGACCCCAGAAAGCACAGGTCTCCAAGGATCAGCAGCAGGGCAGGGCAGGGCAGGGCAAGATTCCCTGACTGGGTAGCTTCCTCTGATGGCCTCTGATGTTGGCCGCCAAGAAGACCTCATAACCGAGAGTTTAAGGGGCAAAGGAGACACAAGGTGTGACATTGATGGCATGTGAAGAGCCCCACGTTGGCTCTTTCATGGATTAAAAGCCCATAAGTACCTGCTTTCCCAAGAGCCAGCTCAGGTGGGGAGGACACAGATTCAGGCCCTCTGTGTCCCTACCCTCTGGTGGCCCTTGGCCGGGTGTCCTCTCCCTAGGTCTGAGCTACAAGTGGTAGATCCCTGCCCAGTGCAGCTGGAGAGACCTGCTCCCAGCACCTGGCTATGGCCACCCACACCACAGACTAGGGGCCCAGGCCAGGGCCCAGCTGTGAGGAGGCCTCTTGCCTCTGTTTCCTTAGCTGCAGGAGGAGGGTGAGAAGGGTCCCGGCTTCACTAGCTGTGAGGAAGGTCAAGTGAGGTCCTGCATGTGGCACCCACGGCATGACAGATGATGGCTGTGAAGCGTGGCTCCCCCACACTGCCCCTCTCCTGCCCAGCCTCCACCGGGAGCCTTGCCTCCCCCCCCCCCCGCACCTGGCCTGTGGGCCAGGGGCACTGACACGGCCTGTCCCAAGGACCTGAGGGAAGCCATCCCACTGCTTCCTAGGCAGAGAGTTCACCAGACTTACAAGGAGAGCTTAACACCTCTGATTTTTTTTTTAATTATTTTATTTTATTTTATTTTTGGTACCAGGGGTTGAACTCGGGGGCGCCTAACCTGACCCATCTCCAGATCATTTTTTAATTTAGAGACAGGGACTCACTGAGTTGCTTCGGGCCTCACTAAGATGCGGAGGCTGGCTTGGAACTTTCAATCCTCCTGGCTCAGCTTCCTGAGTCCCTGGGAAGTCCTTGCCTCCTGATTCTGAAGCAAGTGGACTCATGGCTCACTCTCCCAAGTTCCCTGGAACATGTGAGGCAAGGAGAGGGGGAGTGGCTGGGGGGCTTAGGACCTGGAGGTCTTCGCTCTGCAGTCATTTGGAAGCCCAGCAGGAACCCAGGCGGGCTCTGGTACAGAGCCCTGGACAGGATCCAACACCCAAGCTAGAAGTTCCCACCTGGGACTGGGGCCCCGGGGCCAGGTCAGGCCTGACAGATGTGGATGGGACCCTGGGAGAACCGCAGACTGATGGCCTCCAGCCTCCCCCATGCGGGAGCTCAGGATGCGCTCCCTCCGGTGCTTTCTAGGGAGCAGGCTGGATGGCGGGAGGAGGACGGGGTGTGAGCCAAGCTGGGCGTGATGAGAGGGAAACTGGCAGGGGAAGGAGGGGCTTTTACTGGAACCTGGGCAGTCAGCAGCATCGGTGGCAGTCACCCATGTTTACACCGCAGGAAGGGGATGATGACATGCCCTGGAGAGAGGAGGGTGTTGTTGTCTCGGAGCAGGAACACCGGGTCAAGGGAGCAGGCATGGGGCAGCTATTGAGAACGATGCCACAGAGCCATGGTGACCAGCCAGGGGCCTTCATTACCAGGAGGAGGAAAGGAAGCCCCAGTCACGCAAGCACAACATCCAGAGGCTGGGAGGGCAAGTCCGAGGCCCCGAGTGAGTACACACACTCATTCACTCGTTCACCAAACACCGGCTGGTGCAGGGACAGGTGCCGAGGACAGAGGGTTGAGCAAAATGAGCCAAGTCACCACCTCGGAGAGGAGATACATGCAGGAGCAAATCACACACATCAGAGGGCAACTACATCCAGCATCATCACCCATAAAGAAAGGCACCGGGGGCGGCGGAGGGGGGGGGCGGCAGGCTCTGCCAGAGAGGTCAAGGAGGGCTTCCTGGAAGTGGTGACATTTGAGCTGCCATCTGAAGGGTGAGAAGAAGTTAGCCCAGGAGAGAGGTGAGGAAAGGGCATCCAGGTCGGAAGGAACAACAAGTGTGGATAGACCCCAAGGGAATGAGGGGGATGCTGCCCAGATGGGCAGGGGTGGGTCCTGGGGAGGGCTCTGGACTTCATTCTAAGGACAAGTAACCATTGAAGAGTGGTAAGCAAAGCCTCCCTCAGGGGAAAATGGGCTGTAGGAGCAGATTGAAGAGAGTGGGCAGAGCCTGAGGAGCAGGGGATGGCCGCGTGGTGGGCCAGGGAGGCTGTGGAAATGGAGAGAGGGGATCAATTAGAGAAATGTCTGGGTCCTGGCGATGGGTGAATGGCTGGGGAAGGCAGGAGTGGAGGGGAGTCCTAAAGGTCAGAACAGGCTGGGACAAGGGAGGGAAAGGGGAGCCAGCCAGGGAGGGACCAGCCCACCCCTGTGCCTTGAGGGGACAGTCCCCAAACCATAGGCATGAACACGTGAGTCCCAGCCTCCAAATAGGGAAAACTGGCCGAGGATACTCTGCTCTGAGCACCATGCTGGTCAGAGCTGATTTCCTGGAGCAGGGTGAGAGCCAGGACCAGAGGGCGGGTGGCGCTGGAGTGGGCAGAGGTGGTCCCAGACGTGACTGTGGAGAAAGGCTTGGCAGGAGGCATCTTGGAAGGGAAGCCGAGCTTCGGAAAAATAACCAGAGAAAGAACTTGGCCGCGGACAGAGAACAGCAATGAAGTGCCCTCTCTGATTGCGTAACGGAAAGCGGCCGAGTGCCAGCTCCAGCGTGTTGTGTCACTGCTGTGGGCCTCCATCACATATTAGGGGCTAAAAAATGTTGTTAAATAAGTAGATGAGTAAGAAGTCTGTGTGGAAACTGGCTCTGTAACAACAACATAAGCTCAGAAGGCGGGCGGCGGGAGGTGATCAGCCTTCGGGAGACCCGGCTCCAGTCCAGACTCAAGACTCACTGGCCACCTTGCTCCAGTGGGAAGTCCCTTCCCCTCTAAACCCCTGAGAGTGTCCCTCGCAGCCCTTGGTGGCTCCAGGGATCCAAGTACAGACCGGGACGAGAGGGGAGCTGAGGAAAGCAGGTCACACCCTCCTCCAGGGCCAGTAACCAGAGCCCCAGGGGGGGAGGGCCACCCAGGATCAGGACAAGCAGGACAGCCTGACCACTTGCCTTCCCTCAATGAGCGAATGTGATCTGTCACCCTGGCGGGGGAGGGGAGCAGCTGTGGCCTGATGGAGCCCCAGTCCCACTTCACACCAGGCTTCGAGGCACCGTGAATCCCCGTCACGGAGCAGGCTCGGCCCTGCATGGGTGTGGGAGGCCTGTGTCTGTCCACAGGGAGGACTTGCTGTGGCAGTCACAGGGAGTCAGTCAGGGGCCAGGCGCCCTACCTGCTGCAGCCTTTCCTGTAGGGAACATACCTGTCACCTGTCGAGCAGCTGGGCCAGACCTGGGAGCGGGTGCAGAGGACACTGAGCAGCATCCAGTGATGAGGACCAGGAGGCCTGGGCTGTCCCCCATTCCACCTGAGGGTGGACAGGGAGGGAGGGAGGGGAGGCTGTCTGTGCAGGATGAGTGCTCCACAGAACTCGTGGAAGAGCCGGCATGCCTGGTGCTGCCCCAACAGGTCTGGGGGACCAGGAGAGGGGGGTCAGGGTCCTGGGGCACGAGTCAGAGAGAGGCTGGAGAGGGGTGAGCGGCATCTCTGATCCCAAGAGGAGGCTGACACTGAGAGTCTGGAGGCCGATGTCCACAGGGAGAAGCCAGAAGGGACAGGTGGCCCCCTAACCCCAGGGGAACTTCGGCCAGGTGCCCAGGTTAGCTTGAGCTCCGAAGAGCTGGCTTCAGACCTTGGCCCTGCGCCTGTCCTTCCCCCACCCTATCTCTCCCCATCCACAGTCACCAGACCTCATCAAGCCTGCCTCCTGGAGGGACCTAGAAGAGCCCCAAAGAGGTAAAACCCCACGCCTTCCGGCCCCACTGTCCCCTCTGTCCACCAGGCTAGGGCTCACCTGTTGGTGACAGCATCTGTTGGCCACCTTTGATTTGGAGCCAGCGCTCTATACACAAACCAGAGCCTGACTTCCTGGCGTCAAGCTCCAGAACTGGGGGACAAGGGCCTGAGGTGGCCTCCTGCCCCATCCCGCATCACCTGGCCCCAGCTTCCTTCCACCTCTCTGTCCCCGCCCGCCCTGCCCTGGCCTCTGCGCACACCCTTGGCTTAGCTAGAGCCCTCTTCTTGCCACCCTCCCCGACTCAGCCTCATGACCCCATTTCTCCTTCAGTCCTCAGTTGGTCACTTCCCGCTGCCCCCAGGTTGAGGGACTCCTCCTACGTCCCGAGTTCTCCCACCAAACACTTATATTGAAATCTCCCTCTGAATTGCTGAGCCCAACTCAAGCGCTTGAACAGAGGGTCCTGGGTCAGCCCTAGCAGAGGGCCTGGCACACACGAGGGTCTCAGAAAACGACTTGTTGAACTGGTCATCATGCGCTGATTGACAGGATGGACAGAACACCTTGCTGTGTGACTGCCCCTCCCTCTTACAGCCATGGCGCCAGGCAAACTGCAGCGAGGTTGTTGGGAATGTGGGGGCAGGAAGCCCAGGGAAAGAGAGGGCACGGTCCCCACCCTAAATGCGCCCCTTTCCTTCTGAGCAGGGATCAAAAAATAACCAGGAAGGCTGGGCATGCAGCTCGGCGATAGAGTAAATGCCTAGCACGCCCAGGCCTGGTTCCAGCCCCAGAACCAAATAAACAAATAAATAACCAGGGTTCTTGAGACCATTGGCCCTTGTGCCCGGGCCTTGGCATCCACCCAGGCAGCTGAGCGAACTCTCCTCCCCTGCCGACCACTCCTCCTTTCCCTCCTCCCTCCCTCTCTCCTCCTCTTCATCCCCCTCCCTCCCAGACCCCTGGCCCTGCCCCAGAGCAACAGAACACCCAGCTGACAGCTGGACTTGCCAGCCCTTCCCCAGAAGGTCAGGTGACCCTTCCCTTCTCAGGCCACTGGGAGCCCAGCCCTCCTGAGCAGACCTCTCTACCCCGGGCTCCAGTGGAGAGTGCTCTGGGCTAAGATGAGTCTTTGCCCAACGCCTGCAGATAGTGGGCACTGAGAGACCACACTCCTGCCTGCCTGAGCCCTCCCTTCCACATCTTCTTCTCGCCATCCCTGCTGTCCCCTGGAGGAGGTCCTGGTGAGTGCTGCCTTGCTGGAGAGGCTGGGACAGGGGTGGCATGTTAGCCCATGACAGTGCCCAAGCGCAGGAGAGGGGTCTCCTGGCCTTAGAACTCATTCACTCCGAAGGGTCTCGTCTCTATCCAGGGCTGGCCAAAACCCCCCTGAGAGGTGCCTCCATGTGTCTGCACACGTGTGGGTGCGTGCGCACCTGGGGGGTTGCGCGCAGCATTATTGAGGTTCTGGCTTTTGTTCCTCTTCCATCTCCCCCTCACCTGCCAACCCCCCCATCCCCTAGGGTAGTTCCAAGCCTCCCCTTCCTGGGGTGTGCTGGAGTCCTCCAGCTTGGCCCCTGGGTGGAGGCAGGGAGGGCAGGAGGTGAGCTGGGGTTGCAGAAGCTGCCTTGAGTGGCAGACACCGGATTGACTGATTGACCGAATGGACAGAACACCTTGCTATGTGAATGCCCTTCCCCCTTACAGCCATGGAATCCCACTTGGGGCTGGATCCTGGAGAAGCCCACAGCACTCCCTGGGCCCTGGATTGGGATCGGCATGTCCTGACCCAGTAGCCCCACCCTTCCGCCCTTTGGGCTGTGGGGTTGGATGACATCAGTGCCTGTGGGCAGTGACCTGGGGCCTGGGTGCCGGGCGTCCCTGGGGCACAGTGTCCTGTGGAGAAGGGTGGAGGTGGGAAACCCCGAGATTTGGGAGTATCTGGGCCCTGGCAGAGTCTTGGGGTTCTACCTCCTTCGGGCTCTTCTAGGCCCCTCAGTGAACTGGGGTGGGGGACCCTGTGGTCGTCAGGATTCTTGGGGGCTTTACAATAAGCTGATGATGAGTCCCTTCCCTGGAGATTCAGATCCATGGAGTGGGATTCAGGCTTCTGTATTTTTTTAAAAAAAGCTACCAGTTCCTTTACCTTTTTATTATGGAAAACCCTACAGGGAGAAATAGAATGAAATCGTAAACACTCGCAGAGCCCGTACCTGGGTCTAAACAGCTGTTTTGAGTTTTTCCATATTTGCTTCATCAAATATGCTAAGGCTCAAGGATTCTGAAGTGATTTATGGACGTCACGGCTCCGCTCCCCACACAGAGCACCTCTATGGGTTCTTCCATAGCCCACGGCCACTTCCCGCCGACAAAATGAACACCTCCCAAGAACATCTGCAGCCAGCCGTGTTGTTAGTGCCTAATTAACGCTGCGTTAGACCAGGATTCATCAAGACACTTGGGTCAATCTGGAAATGCCCCCAACTCCTCCAGTGACCCCCTCCACGCTGAGGTAATGAAGTGAAGGGCCAGTTGTCCCATTGTAGGATAAAGACACGGCTGGGTGTGACCATTCTCAGTAGAGATAGGGAAACAGGCCCAGAGAGGAGGAGGCAAGGAGTTTGAAGCAAGATCAAGTCTCCTGGTCCCCTCCTATGCTGTTTCCCTGCATGCCTACCCCACTGTGCTTCTTATCAGTGACCTGAACCAATCCTCCTCTGCAAAGGACCTGTGGCCACTGGAACTCTCCCCATCCCATCTTAGTGCATCCTGGGGCCAGTCCAGGCTGAGCCCACCCCGTGGCCAGCAGCAGCCCCTGCTTCCTTCTGCAGGGCACTTGCATAAATCCTTCCCAGGCAGAAATCCATATGGTTGCTATCTTGTTCGCCAGCAGCCGCAGGGAACAGCAATAAACTTTATGAGCACGGGTTGTTCAGGGAAGGAAACCTGTGTGCTAGCTGGGGAAGTGGGGGGTGGGAAGGGAGGGGCCGGCAGGGGAGGGGCTGCCCAAGGTGCTGCATTTGTGCTGCTTTGTCTCATACTAGGACGGGGTGGCCCAGCAGGCAGCTGAACAGGGCGTGGGGTGCGTCTGCTCCAGGGTGGACCTGGGTGGGAGGCACCGTCAGAGTGGAGCTCACTCTGGACCAATCTTCTGTGCTCAGACTTGGCTCAAGCTGCCATCTGGGTACTTGGGTACAGGCCTGGGCAACCCCAGAGCAGTGCCCTGGTTGCTGGGTGTGGAGGTGGCACTGGCTTTGGTTTTGAGATGGAGTTCAGCCCTCTCTGGGCCTCCCTGATCTCTACGTGTCTGCTGCTGCCCTCTACTGGGGAGTGGCCCTGCTTGCATTCTCCCTGAGATTCACTCTTCACAGTTGGCCCGCGCAGCTCTGGTGTGAAGGAGCCCAAACACACACACACACACACACACACACACACACACACATGCACACTCACCAACACGTGCACTCAGATGCACGTGCACACGCTCAGCTCTGCCTCATGATTGTGTGTTGACCATAAAGAGCTCTTCCTTTCTTGCAACCATATGTGTCTGAGCTCTTGCACAAGTCAGGTGGCTGATCAAATTACTTAGAGAAAGGTGGGAGGTGTGGGGAGGGGTGCCGGAGGTTGGGAAATGTGCAGGTGGGGCTGGGTGTTTAGAAATGTCCAAGATCCTGGGTACAGTTTCAAGAGGCAAGGTGAGGAGGAGCAAAGCATGGGTGGAGGAGCTGTTGCTACCACCCATGTCTCGGATGCAGTCCAAGGGCAAGATCTACAGAGAGGCAGGGAAGGAGAAGCCCCACTCTGCCTCCCCCAGACCAGACCTTCTAATGGCGCCTGGCTTTTTGAGTCATCTTTCCCCCATGTTTCTGCGGCCTTGACAGCAAAATCAGAACATTGCTGGTGCCGCTAAGTGCATTTGTCAGTGGCTGAAGGGCTTCTAAACTAATAATCGCTGTATTAAAATCGTATTTGGTCCTCAAACTGGAGAAACGTTGGGAGATTTTTAAATGTTAAGAGAAAAGGAGGAAAAAAAATTCCCCTCTCAAAGGATAAAATCAGCCTTGAAATAAGTTTCTGTGACTGAGGAACATGAAGTATTGCTCTGTGATTCTGGAAATCCAGCCTTCCCCGGAAAATAGATGCTCTCCAAAGGCACATATTTCAGCCACGGCTGCGAAGGTGATGTGTGAAGTCCCCCAGAGCTGGGTATTGATCCCACGGAGCAGGGGAGCCGCACAGGGAAAGGCATACAATTCTATGGCCCTTGAGTCGTTTTTAGAATGGATTTCAAAATGCCACTTCCCCCGCCCTCCAGAAAATGAGCTTGTGTCTTCCCAGCCTGGATGGCCCCAGATGATGCACAACCCTCAGCCAGGAGAGAAGCTCCAAAATTCTCCTGCCCATTACGACCTAAGCAGTTTTAAATGGTTTTCAGGTCCTCTCAGCTCTAATAGATTAAAAAATGTTCCCTTGGGCATCACAAGGACATTGAATGGTACTTGTCCCAAACCTCTGGCTCTGAGAGGCCTGTGAAATGTACGTTAGAGCTTCAGAGGCGAGAGGAGGGCAGGCCATAAACCATGCTGCTTTTGAATTGTGCAGCCTGCCAGATTTTATATTGCAGTCTTCTTTCGCTATGAGCTCTTTCTTAATTATCTTCTCCCCAGAATGCCCTCCCCCCCCCATCATCTAAGATTTATCAGGATGTGGTCTGGAAGGTTCCAGTAATCTCAAGAGACCATCGCCTTCCCAGGCTGAGCAGCGACCTGGGCCAGCTCCTCCTGACACCTGGGGGCAGGTATAAAACCAGACAAGCCAAGGCCCAGCATCCTCCCTCCTACAAGGTAGCATCCTGCCCTGGCCTTGCCCTTTCCTATCATTTCATATACACACAGCTCCCTGAAGTGGGCTCCCAGGGGCTTAGCCAACCTCTCTCCTGCTCCCAGATCCCTTCCCAGACCCCACAAACCACCCCCCATCTCAGCAGGGGGCAGTAGCTCTCTTAACCTTCCCGTCTGGACTTATTTACTTACTTATTTGGCCGTGCTGGGGATGGAACCCAGGACCTCATGCATGCCAAGCAAGCGCTCTGACATTCAGCCTTAGCCTCTAGGACTCATTTTTCAACATAATTTTTTTCCTACCAATCCCTGTGCAGTACTCATTATGCTTTTAGTATCTGTTGATTGAGAAAATAGATGATGACAAAAACCTCTAGGAATTCAATAATGCCTTTAAATGAATTTGTATTTTGGTAATCACCAGAATGCTTGCATACATCTGAGAAATCATCGTGCTCCTTGGGTACGGTTTTCCACTCTGCCGACAGTGCTTGAGAGGGTGTGGACGTGGGTAGGTCTTGACCAGCCCACAGGTGGGAGCCCCTCACCCACAGCCTGTGAATTGGCATTGTTGATGGGGCTCCCGGAAGTGGCACTCTGCTGTCCAGCCAGGGCAGGTTTGAGGGGGGCCTCCGCCCCCAGCCCGGCACATTTGCAATTCCAGTGCTTTGAAGGGAGACAAATGTCCCTCTCTCCAGGCCAAACCTCTTCCTCCAGCTTCACAGCCCAGGCCCCTTCCCCGGCCTCCTTTCCCAGGGCTCTGTGGGGAGGCTTGGGTCACAGTGACCTATGGCATAGAGAGGGCCTCAGATAGGACCTGGCCCTAAAAGAATGATGTATGTCTCAGGATGATGTGTGTCTCAGGATGCCCCGACAGAGCCCAAGGCTTGGTAGGCACCATGTCTGCAAGGAGGACTGCAAGGTGGGACTTCAAGTTTGAAACAATAGGCCCTGGATCTGAGTCCCAACTCTGGAGTTCACTAGCCCTGGCCCCTGAGAAAGCTCTTCTAGTTTTCTAACTCTTGATTTCTCCTTCTGGAAACAACTACCTTGAGGAGCAGGGGTGACTATAAAGCCAGTGGTCCACAGTCAACGCTTAATAGGAACGGCTATTATATGGGAGCATGTGACTCATGTGAAGTCGCTTTCAACTTAAGAGCCCCCTGTTGGGTACTGGCTATGAGTTCGATAGATGGAATCAGTCAGGATAGACTCTGGTTTGTGCTGTGTAACAAATGCCCCCAAATCTGAGTGGCTGAACACAGCAGAGATTTCCTGTCATGCTACAGATCTGATATGCATAGGCACTCAGAGACCCAGGCCAGCAGATCATATGCTCCCCAAATCCCTGTGGCCAGGGACAGAGAACGTGAGGAACTGCTCTTCCAGGTACTTCCTTCCTTGTCTTGTTGGCCAAAGCAAGTTGCGCTTACCTTCAAAGCTGCAATCAGACCACATGCCCACAGGGTACAGAAGAACGTCTGTGAACAGCCTCGACTCGGCCACAGCCAGTTTGTTTCCAAAGGCTTTGATGAGACATTGTCCGTGACTGGTGTGTTAAGTTTGCACCCTTACAAGTGTGGCTTGTGGTTTCACCTGCCACCTTCCCGAAAAAGGGAGCAGTGTGAGTCCTAAGAGGTGCATCTCCCAGGATTTTGATGGGCCCGGGTTCTGCATGTGGGTAGCGACTGTACATTCAAAGGCTCTCTGGAAATAAGCCACGTGGACTGGTAGCGACAGACCAGGGTGTCCCCATCCGCCTTGCGTGTTGGGCGGCATCTGTCATTGTGTCTGCATCAGTAAGGTCTCAGGTCTCAGAATCTCTGGTGCTACCACCTGTCCCATCTGCCAAGTACAGCCAAGGCCCTGATGTCCACAAGCCTCCTTTCCCACCAGGGAGCGTCTTGCAGCCAGCAGCAGGCTGGCCGTCACCCAGGCCCCATGGGGCTGCAGAGACAGTCTGTGTCCTGTGTCCTGACACAGACCGCTCCATGGCCATACCCCATCAGCAGAAGTTAGCCTTGAGTGTCCTGGAGTGAGACCCAGAGTTACCTAACCCAGAACATGACCCGATGATAGGGTAGGAGGACACGGGGACCTGGTGTGTGGACCGTCTGCCCACTTCCTGGGGATGACAGGCAGCCCCTCTGAGCTCTCCCATCTGGAGGCCTCTCCCCTTCCCCACCAGCCTCAGCTTCCCCCCCTCACACCTCCCCACGAGCCCTGGGAAAGGAGGCCGGGGAAGGGGCCTGGGCTGTGAAGCTGGAGGAAGGTTTGGCCTAGAGAGAGGGACATTTGTCTCCCTTCAAAGCACTGGAATGGCAAATGTGTCGGGCCGGGGGCGGAGGCCCCCCTCAGTCAGGCCCTCCACCTGCCTACCCAGCCCCCCAGCTGACTCACAGAGTTATCCTGAGAATAACCCACGCAGTGACAAACCCCAAGTGGCGGAGATGTGCAAAAAGAGAGTTTCACAAAGGAGTTCTGTGATTCTGTCATCTGAGCCTCATGACAAAGCTGTGGCGGTGGGCGGGAAGCGACTCAAGTGGTCATCCAGCTCATCCGGGGCCTCCGCACGCTGGTGGGATGGTGGGGACAGATCTCAGCTCCACATTCCTAGGAAACAGCAGGGCCTAGGGGTGTGAATCCAAGGCCAAGGCCCAAGCCGATAGCAGAAGTGTCCACATGTGGCCAAAGGAAGCCCTGTCAACTGGGATCAGTGATTTGAGACTCCACAGAGAAGTGGGAAGAACGGAGGCCTTCCCTGGCTTACCACCCGCCCCGCCCAAAGCTGAAGGCCATACACAAAGGTAGAAACAGAAAGCCTCAAGCTTTCTTGGGAGTCCAAGGTCAACCTCAGTGTCAAGGTAAAGCCATAGAAGCATCCAGAGGGGCAGCAAAGCCCATCCGGCCAGGCTCAGGACATGCCAGGGGCTGGAGCCACCACTCCTCCCTCTTCCATCCACCCGTCCCACCAAGATGCTCTCCCCATACTATCTGGACACACATAGGAAGTTACTCAACCTCTCTGTGTCTCAATTTCCATTTTTATAAAATGGGCTGATAATACTGATTACCTTACAGAGTGGTCGTGAGGCTAAAATCAGTTAATCTACATAAAGCGCCTGGAACATCACCTGACATACACCAACACTGTGCGTGTGCTACTTCTTAGGGCTACTATTTCCTCCCTGCACTGACACTGTGGGGTAACAAGTATGTCCTCAGAATTCTTTGGAGAGACAGGGGTGTAGGGAAAGAGGAGGGGTGGTGGCTGCCCAGCACAGCAGCATAAGAGCCTGCCTGGAGCCAGCTCGGACATGTGGGTGTTCTGGGATGGCGTCTGGAGAGGCCAGGCCTGGGTAGTACTGAACAGAGGCCTGGGGAGACAAGTGTGAGGAACGGAAGCCCTTCCTCTGTCTGGGGACAGGTCAGCTGGCAAAGGCTGATATGCAAGTGAGCCCAGGGAGAGGGGACATCAGGCTGCTTTGGGTTTTTTCCTTCTCATTTCCTTCTTGTCTTCTCCAAATTTGCAAGTTAGGAACGGGTTGCCATACCAAGGTGCTATCTGGTCCCATAGCCGAGGTGTCATGCAGTGGAAGATGTCACCTACCTGAGGGCTGCTTCTCTTCCCACCTCCCACCAGCTTCTCTTGGAACAGGCCCCAGGGGGCTGCCTCAGGGCAGAGAAGCAGAAGGGGCCTCCCAGCTGTCCCAGGCCCACCCCCCACCTGAGGCCTCAGATCTCCCCACCCACGCCCCACCCAGGAAGCATATGCACGTGTGTCCAGCAGTATCCATGCTTCTCCCTTCCCAAAGGAGCACTTTGTGTCCCCAGTACCACCAAAAAGAGGGAGCGTTCTGTGGCCTGCAGGACGGGAGCCTATGAGGGGTCCCGTTTGGGGAAAAGAATGGACAGAGCTGAGGCTTTCGATGCCACGGCAGGCTGGAGGCCGGCGCCTGAGCAAATTGATGATCACCGCTGTGCAGAGCCAGCCAGCCATGCCCGTGGCCTGGGCTGAAGGTCAGTTAGAGGGTTGATCATGCCCAGTGCTGCCTGGTCCGGCCACATCCGCAGCCAGGAGTCCAGCAGAGGGAGAGGACATTAATAACTCGGTGGTGACGGGCACCGCTGTGGGAATGTCCTCTCAGATGGGACAAACACAGCGGCAAGAGCCTCCCCTCCAAGTGTCTCCTTGGCGCTCTCCTGAGACAAAGTCAGAACAACTTTAGGGGCTGTATTTGTAGCCCAGAGTCCCAGCACTTGCCCATGATCAGGAGGGTAAAGGGAGCAATGGGGGGGGGGGCTGGAGGGACACTTTGCAAAGTGGCAGTCATGAAACCTGCCTCTCCTTCAACTCAGAGCTATGGGAGACATGACCACTATAGCAGCAGTGCCAGAAATCAGGACGATACTGAGCATTTTGCTCTGGGCACTGGGCTAACCTTTCCATGGCCCTTATCTCAATTCTGTCCCTGATCCCATGGGCAGGTATCATCATCCTGTTCTACAGATGGGGAAACTGAGGCCAAGAGAGGCTCTCCTGCTCACTTGCTCAAGGTCACGCAGGGATGTAGTGGAGCCGTGATGGGAACTGATGGTGCCCAGCTTCGCAGCACAAAAATAAAACCCTCCTGCAAAGCAGCGAGCTCCTCAAACTGCAGGGGCTCTACTTGCTTCCTGTCGGGCTGGGGTCAATGTCCCCAGAGGAAGGCAACATGACAAGACAAGTTAGGACCCAAGCTCTGCACTCTGGAAACTTACAGCTGTGCATGTTGATTGAGTTTTCAAAAGTATTTTCATATTTAAATTCAAAAGGCACAAAACAATATTTAAAGTCCCTCCCTCACCCCTGCTCCATGGAAGCAAATGTGGTGACCAGTTTCTCGTGACAGATCACTCCAGAAAGGGGCTGGGGTTGTGGCTCAGCAGCAGAGCACTTGCCTCCCACATGTGAGGCCCTGGGCTCAATAATCAGCACCACATAAAAACAAATAAACAAAATACTGATCACTTCAGAAGTAATCAATGCATATTTATAGTCTTTTTGTTTGTTTGTTTGTTTTTGTTGTTGTTGTTTGTTTGTTTGTTTTTGGTACTGGGGATTTAACCCAGGAGCACTCACCCACATCCCCAGCCCTTTTTTAAAAAAGAAAATATTTTTTAAGTTGTCAATGGACCTTTTTTTAAAATTTATTAATTTATTTAAATGTGGTGCTGAGAATCGAACCCACTGCCTCACACATGCTAGGCAAGTGCTCTTCCACTGAGCCACAAACCAGCCCCAGCCCTTTTTAGATTTCATTTAGAGACAGGGTCTCACGAAGTTGCTTAGAGCCTCACGAAGTTGCTTAGAGCCTCGCTAAGTTGCTGAGGCTGGTTCTGAAGTCAGGATCCTCCTGCCTCAGCCGCTGGAATTAGAGGCGTGCACCATGGCGCCTGGCCACTTGTGTAAGCTACGGTGAGGAACCTGCTCTGGCAGAGGCTGGGGACCTTGTGGACTCTCTCGGTACTGCCTCCCCAGCACACTCTCTCCCTTACATAATGTCCACTTTCCTCTCCTTTCTAGAGAGCCCACGGCCAGGGAGATCACTGTGTTGTGACATCAATCAAGGCTAAGAAAGAGGAAGGAGAGGCCCACGGCCAGGCTGCAACGTGTCCAGGAGCACCCACCTCAGCCTCTTCTGCCGGAGGATTCTCCGGCACCATGGTGGTGCAGGGTAGTGCGGACACCAGGGACATCAGGGCGGGCGTGCGGCTGGAGCCCTTCCTGCATCAGGTCGGAGGGCACCTGAGCGTGATGAAGTACGACGAGCAGACGGTGTGCAAGCCCCTCATCTCCCAGGAGCAGAGGTTCTACGAATCCCTGCCGCTGGCCATGAAGCGGTTCACCCCACAGTACAAAGGTGAGCGCAGGCAGCCAGGCCATACCGGGCAGGCTCCTCTGCTGGCCCCAGTGCTTTCCGTGTGCTATGCCGTGGGAGTGTGAGGTTGCCATGGAGACGTGCCCCTCTCCTCACAGGGCCAGGCTTCACTGTCCTAGCTTCTCTGAGCTCTTCAAAGCCTCCAGGTCTGGAGTGTGATCCACTTGGCTTCACTATGCATTAGCCTAAGCCACCAGGCTTCAGGGAAATCGAAAATGGACTAAATTATACCCTAGTTGCACTGCCATGCTGGTCTGTGCCTTGGGGGCATCACAGCTGGTCGTAGGACTGTGGCTAACCACAGGACAGGTTGATGCCTCCTTAACCTCCCTCTGGAGGCCCGGGCAGGAGGGGCTCAGGAACCTCAGGCTGAGTCAGGGATTGGAGAAGCTGTGACATGCTCGCTTAGGAAACCAGAATTTTTGCTCTTATCTAGGAAAGGCAAAGCCAGGATACAAGCCAGTGTCAGAGAGTAGCTGGGGAAACCCATAGATGCAGCACATGTCCCAGGTCTGAGCACCAAGTGGCTCTGGGGAGAGAAAGCTGGGTGTGGAAGGATCTGCTGGTCTCCTTGTCTGCTGCCCTTTGCCAGGATCCCAGGGCAGGTATCTGTCCACACCTGGTGTTTGGTAAATGAGGTTCACAGGCTGGACTCCACAAGGTAGCTCTCGCAGTGCTGGGCTGAACGTCAGAGGGAAGACCTCCTCTGAAGTTTAGATTTCACAACTGCAAGCGGCTGCCCTATTGTCAAAGGGTCCATGGAGAAGACAATCATGACCTCCAAATAAGTTCAGAGGAAACCCACTTGTGGGTCAATGATCAAGACAACACAGGGGATAAGACCATCAACACTGGTGGTCATTCCCAGAGTACAACACTGATTCTCAGAACACCATCTGGGGTCAATCAACTTCATCACAATTGTGTGGGTGTGCATGCTTGTAGGTCCCCAGGCCCCACCTAGACCTGTCAATCAGAATCTTTGGAATTCTGGGGTCAGGCCCCAGGAATCTATATTTAGCATGAACCCAACTGAGAGCCACTGATAGGGGGTAACCAGGGCCTCAAGGCCCAGGTATTGCTTCTGAGCACTGTTCCACACATGCCTGAACTTTAGTCTAGGCTGCCAGGTTCTCCCGAGAATCTGAGACAAGATAGCTCATCATCATGTCCTGAGAGACAGGAGAGGACAGTCCCAGCCACCTCTGCAGGCCCCTTGTCTCCCCCCGCTGGGCTGGGCCGAGTCTTCCAAGGCCGCAGGCCAGTGTTGCCTGGCTGGTTGTGGGTCACTGTTCATCTTGTCAGAGCACCCACTGGAATTAATGTCTGTCCTTTTGCAACTGAACTTAACCCAGCGAAGGGGTGGCAGGCCCTGGCATGGGGCAGACTCCTGCCAGGAGCATTTCATGCTTGTTCAGCACAACTAGGCAGCTGAGGAGGACGGCAGGGCCCCTGTGGGCAGAGCCGAAGAGGGAAAGGGGTTGCTCTGGTCTACAAGAGACCACAGCCCAGCACCACCCTGCACCTTGCTGGCACCAGGCCAAGCCTCTGGTGAGACAGCACCATTCTCGGGACCCACAGGCAATGCTCTGTGGTCCAGATCTCTGCTCAGCCAGGCTTTCCTTTTCAGGTGAGGCCATCCTGGAGACACCAACTTGGGAGCTCTGATAACTCAGAAATTACCAATGCTCCCCAAATTATAATGGGGATATATCTCAATAAGCCCATTGTAAATTGAAAATATCATTAATTCAAAAATGCATTCAATAAGCTTGGTGTGGTGGCAAACACCTGTAATCCCAGTGACTCAGGAGGCTGGGGCAGGAGGAGCACAAGTTTGAGGTCAGCCTCAGCAACTTAGCAAGACTCTCTCAAAATTTAAAAAAGGACTGAGGATGTAACACCTTACGTTCAACCCCCAGTACCAAAAGGTTTTCAAAAATGCATTTAATACACGGAGTCTACCCAGCCCTGGAGCTTAGCATGGTTGTTCCCCTCATGATCATGTGGCTCACTGGGAGTTCCAGTTCACTGCCACTGCCCAGCATCAGAGAGAGTACTATGCCACCTCGGGGTGGCCCCTGGAAGGACCAACACTCAAACATCAATGTGTAGTTTCTACTGGATGCATGTGGCTTTTGCACCATCATAAAGTCAAAAAACTGTAAGTCAAACCACCCTGTGTTGGGGACTCTCTGTAACCTGAGACAAGGTCAGAGCTGAACGCATCAAGGCCCCAGCCCTGCCTTCAGGGCTTCTGACAGGAGGTGGTGTTTCCCAACTTGTCAGGGAGGGGCCTCATACAGCAGTGATGAGGACACTGAGATGAGACAGTAACTAAGCACCCACCTACCTGCGCAGGCGCTGGGGTGACCCCCAAACATGAGGCTCTGATGAAGCAGAAAAACAGAGCCCACTCTCACCATCCCTGCAGGGCCAGGGTCCAAACACCAACTGACACAAGACAAAAGAAGACACTAGAAAAAGGCCCAGAACCGAGGAGCACCATGGGATTCATCCCCATATGCCCAGGATGCAGCAGGAAGACCACAAGCTGAGGTCAGGTTGCAGACAGGGCGGGTCCTGAGGGCTCGCGGGTCCTACAGGCTGCTGGTTTCTCCAAATCTGAGAAGTCGTTGCAGCTGACTCTAGTGTTTGCTCTATGCCTGGCACCTGCACATGGTCTCTGGACACTAATTCATATAACCCTCACAAGCCCCTGGGGCAGGTACCTTCATTACCCCCTTGGCACAGATGAGAAAACTGAGGTAGAGAGAGGTGACCTAGCTTGCCTGAGGCCACACAGCCAGGGACAGGCAGAGTCAGAATTGAAGCCCCAAGGCCTGGCTCCCAAGGATGGGTTCTTGGCCACAAAGGGCCACTCCACCAAGTTCCACTGTTACTAATGGGAGGGACTTAGAGTGTCAGTGCTCAGGAGGTCACCTAGCCCAAGGAGAGAGGAGATGTGGCTTGCTGGGAGTTACTCAGCCAGTGATCTCATGTGAGGGGAACGCAAGTGCTCATGAGGCTCTCTCAGTGATTTCCCGATTTCTCCTCAATAGGAACAACCCCTTAGAAAGAGGGGCCACTTCTGAGGTGGCTGCCACCTGCCACAGAATATGCCCTCTGCATTTTAACTGCCTTGCAGCAATGGCAGAGAGGGAACCTCGGGTTTCTTAGGAACCTCCTTGTGCCAGAAGCTCACTCTGGACCTTTGCTGGGCTCCCCAGGCCTTGGGGCTGCACCCCTCTACCTCTGAGTCTGCCCGTCAGCCCTGGGTGGATGGGGACATACTCCTAAGTCCAGTTGGCTAACACTTCAGCCGGATTCATATTACAGACGGCGGTGAGCAAATGTCCTCATAAGCTTAAAAATAAATACATGACAGAATATTCACCAAGACTCAGGAAGCTGCTCAGCCAAACTCAAATTGCTGAGATGCTTTGAGTGTGCCAATCATGGTAGTAAGCACTCTTGTTTGCCGAGCCGGCAGGGACCCTGGTTGAGGTGCGTGGGGAGGACGGATGAGTGGGGTGACAGGTGTGGTGGTGGGGGCTCTGGCTGGGCCCCAACTTTCCTGGCCAGGCAGTGGCCACAGAGGTCTGGGAGTCCCTGGGCCTAATCCCCATAGGTACACCTGACAAGCTGAGGCTAGAGCTGCTATGGCTCTTGATTAAAAGAAAAACCTAAGTATTAAGGAGCCTGGAGTCCATGGACATGCAGAGCAGTCAAGTGCAGGCAGCTCCAAACTGTGCAAGGCGGCTCTCTGCTAAGGATCCCACCCAGCAGGGCCAGCTTCAGGGGAAGGGCTGAGCAGAGCCACAGACGAGTATATGAGAAACAGGGAGGGAAAGGGGAGACAGACGCTGAGCCCATCAGAGGCACACTCAAAGACAGAGAGGCCAGGACGCAGATCTGGCAGCGTAGCGCTGACAACATGAGAGATGGAAATGACTTCTGCATTTTATTGGTTTTGCGTTATCTACACGGCTGCTCTCCATTTAGTCAGACACTCGGAACCGATGAGATCAGGCGAGACTGGAGCCTGGAGAAGTGGGTGAAGGTCACATTTCTTGTTCCCTCCAGAAAGTCCTCCAGGGTCCAAGCTCCCCAGGACCATGATTTCTGACAGACCTGTCACTACAGCCTCTAAAGTGCAAAAGGTCAGAGGGTTGCTAGCTTGAACTTTACAAAATCTGAAAGAGCCCTGCTCTGAGCCAGGACACCTTTCTGGGTTCCCCAGGCAAGTGGAGGTCTCCAAGGACAGGGTGGACACAGAGGCCAGCCCACTCTCTCCCCGTCACAGGAGGAGGAATGGGTTCGGGACAGTTCTCCTCCCTAGAACAAGCACAGTGATGTCCTTCTCGAAGGACACGGGGATGGAAATGCAAACCCCATGTTCTGGGCTTCCGGATGCTCCCAGGCCTCTGTGCTGACAGCCTCTCCTGAGGGGGTGAAATCGTGGCTTCTCTGTTCTGGATCACAGAACAGGATGACCAGAGCCAATGTGACTGGGGACACAGCAGGAGTGCTTCTTACGCACACACGGTAAACACAGTGTGACAACAATGAACACTCCCCATAGAATCTCTGCCTCCGTATAACGGTGTGTCTGGCGTGGCCCTCTCAGAGCTCCATCCATAACAACCATGCAAACTTGGCTCTTCAGCCTCCTGGGCCTCCATGTGCACCCACGACCACCGCCCAGGCAGGTTGCCACTCTGAGATCACAAATGAAAAGCACACAGTGTCATCTCGGGGCCACACACAGTAGGCAGAAAGACACGGTAATTATGGTACTGTTGTGACTATGTCGCCAGCCTGCCATTAGCCCGATGCTCTCACATGCAGAGTGGTGACAGTGGGCTTGCTCCAGGATGAGGGCTGGTGTTAGCCAAGCTGCAAAATCCCAGGCTCAGGAACGGTATTATCCTTATGATTATTTCACCAGACAGGAACCTGGGACGGGATGGCAAAAAGTAAAGATTTTTTTTGCAGGAGCTGGAGAGAAAATGTCCCTCCCAGGCTGCAAAAATTAAGGAACTGGGAATCTGAGATGACAGGATAGACCCAAAGAGTGCTGAGCTAGGCACCAGTGGCCCTGGAGAGTGACTTGCTGAATTATAGAGCAGCCCTGGGAACAAGGGTCTGTACCGAGCAGCCCTGGTGGGCCTGGCAGGGACGTGGGCAGGGAATTCAGCAGCCTTTACTGCCAACTCAGCAGAAATCACCACTTACACTTGGGGGTGACCGAGGGGCTGGGGGAGGAAACGGACAGCGTGGAGCACATACAAACGTGCAGCCTGACTGCACTCTCAGCCAGGGTCCAGGCAAAAAGCAAATGGTGCATTTGGGAGAATCTTTCCAAGGTGCCTGCGGCTTGGCGCTACCAGGAATGGGGTGCACCCAGGGTGAGCAACACCGGAAAGCTGAAGTCCCAGGTCTGAAGGGCAGGGTGAGGGGAATAGCGTCACCAATCTAGCAATGCTTGAACACAGACTTGGTCAGTGACGTGGGGAGAAAGCCATGGCACAAGAGCCCAGCCTTCCTCCTCCCACCCTCCCATGCCTGCAGGGTCCCCCATTGGCCAGAGCCACCAGGAAACAGGAGCACAGGGAAGCCACTGGGGCACTGCATAGGGTCAGCCCCTCCACACAATGCAGGGCAGAGAGAGCACAGAGTGTCGAGACTGGAGAGCTGACAGAGAAGACTCAAGAAGCAGGGACAGGAACAAGCCTGTTCTCAGAGAACTGCCCACCTGGCCACATCTGTGCTGCTACCTGCACTGGGTAATGACAGTCACCACTGGATGCCAGGCTCCAGGGAAGACGCCTGGCTTCTACCACCAGAGCCACAGGTTGGGGAACTCTCACAGGTCTCTGGTTTCATCAGGGGACCATGTCCACCAATGACCTCCGTGTGCCCATGCCTCTGGCCAAGAAAATGGCGGGTGTCTATGTAAAAGGCAGAGAGTCGGGCAGAGTGAAAGAGGAGCCCTGAGTCCTAGAAGGCTGCGGGAGGAAGGATTCCTGGAAGAAGCTGGTCAGATTAGGAGAATGGAGGGAAAAGAGAGGATGATGAAGGAGGCAAAGAGTCAAGGGAGCAACGGGAGAGCCCGGCTTCCCTTCGCTGCCGTCCCCAGAAGAGGGGCCAGCCTTGGGGCCCCCTAGTTTGGACACAGTTGGGCTGTGGCATGCCTGGGAAGGTGGGACTGCATGGAAAGGGACAGGACTTCCAGAAGGGAAGGCACAGGGCTGGCTTCTGTTTGAAGCAGGAGGGGCAGAGACAAGGGATAGAGCAGCCACGTGCGGACATCAGCCCAACGCCATGCTCTGCGGGCTCCTTGACGTGGGGCCCATTCAGGAATAGGATCAGGTTACAGGAAAGCAGGCCAGTCCCATGGCCCTTCCTGGAGAGAGGAGATGGGAAAGGGGGAGGTGGGTCAGTGCCCACGTCTGCTCAGAGGGACGTTCCATCTGATCTCCGCCCGTTTCCTCCCGTGTCCTGCAGGTACCATCACAGTGCATCTCTGGAGAGACAGCAGGGGCCATCTCAGCCTGGTCGCCCCCCCACTCAAGGAGAACCGGGAGCCCTTCAAGGTCTCCCCAGAATCTGCAGCAGTGGCCATCTGGCAGACACTTCAGCAGACCACCAGTGGCGGTGGCTCCCGGCCCCTGGCCCAGCTGGCGCACTCCCTCAAGGAGAGGTGAGAGCTCCCATGCAGACGACAGAAAGCTGGGCGCTTGTCCCTTGGCAGGGACCAGCACAGTGCCCACCTGTGCCCAAGGCCAACCTCTCCCCCGGGGGCTTGGCACCGAAAAAATGAGAAATTCAGATAAAGGCTCTCTCTAGAATAACCAACGTGCCCAGAGACAGGAACGGGCTTTCTCTAATGCTGCTTCTAGAAGGAGGATTACCGTGCATTTTACCTCAGAGGTTGATGCACAGCCATGTGCTATGGAGCAGGTATTTGGTAACTACTTGTTTAATTAAATATCTGTTTCACCGAGACCATGAAGTGTCTCTGGGGGGAATGTGCTGAATAGAAACCCTGGAATAGTTTATAGGAAGGAAGTGTGGCTAATTTCTCTCAGAAGTCAGCTCTTTCCTTAGCAGTTAGGACAGAAAAAGGAGAGAAGTCCATGCAGCACACCATCGGTCCCTAGGGACCCCAGAGACCCAGGGGCCTGAGGTCCTCGCAGAGATCTCCAGAGCCTCTGATAATGTGTGCTGGCCTGTCTCAGGCAGAAAGGGATCCCTGGGGATTTTAAAAACATTTATGGGAAACAAAAGGGAGCTAATGCAGTGACAATATGGCCCTCCCCAAGGAGCCCAGTGGATCTAATTAAGCCTCTTGGCTTGGCAGGAAGCAGCACACATCTCCATTCTCAAATGGAGATGCCAAGATGCAGAGAGGCCAGGAGAAGGAGGGCAGACCAAGGCTCCGTGTCTCCCACAGCCCCCACCAGTCCCATTCCCCATGGCCTTCTGAGACCTCCAGGAGATAACAACATGCCAGGGTGTAGAAGCCAGCCTGACTCTGGGGTGTGGGGGGGTGTCACTGTCCCATACTGTGTGCCTCAACAGTGAGATCATTAACACACCAGATCACTTACAAATGAACTTGAATCACCTCAGCCCTCTGGGGGGTGACACACCTGAGGAGCCACCTGGGGCTTGAGAGGATTGCACTGTGGTGTGATCTGGTGCCAGGGACCTGAGTTGAGCAAAGAGGGTAATACTTAGGACCCTGCAGCTGTCTCCTGGCACCTGGTGAGAGACGTCCTGGAAGTCAGCTGGGGACAGCACTTGTCAGAACCTGTCCCAGAGAGCCTGGGCAGTCCGCACAGGCATCCATCCCTGGCCTCTGGCTGTGGCTGCCCTGACTGTCATCCTGTGCTCCCCACGCCTGCAGCCCCGCCAAGGCGCTCCTGAGGCCTGAGTTCCACCTCAACACCCAAGTCTCCTCACTGGTGCAAGATGCTAATGGAAACCAGGTTGAGAGGCGGAGCTTCAACCCATGGGGCCTGCAGTGCCACCAGGCCCATCTGACCCGCCTGTGCGCTGAGTACCCAGAAGACAAGTGTCACCGTATCCTTGCCACCTTCTGCACCACACATGGTCCCACAGGCAGGAAAACACACCCAGCAGGAGCAGTGGGAGATAGAGAGAAGGAGGTGCAGAGACAGAGGAGACAGAGGGACATGGGGCAGGGGTGGAAAGGGGAGACAGATATACCCAGGGCCAAGGGATTGGGACAGGGAGAGAGAGACAGAGGTGAGGGGCCATTTGAAGGCCAAGACCACAAACCTAGGACCTACAAGAGATCAGATCCCTCCAAAAGAAAATTCAAGAGGATGGAGACGTTAGATTGGGAATTAAGCTGAATGCAGTGTCCCTGGTAGGGCTACTGACATGTCTCCTGTCACCTAGGCAGTAGGATGAATAGGGATGGGGTTTCCATAGGGAGAAGGAATGAGTAACACCACTCTGGGTGAAGGTAGGAGGGGGTCAGAGGGCTGGCTGAGTCCATCCAAATCCTCCCTGCAGGTGTCTTCCCACAGGCCCCTGGGGCAAGGAGGGCATGCAGGTCCTCCCTTAGGGAAGTGCCCATGGGGTGGACTCTGAGAGGAGGCAGACACCCCTCCCCCCCCACACAGGCCATATCCTCAGTGAGCAAATTTAGATTTGAAATGCCCCTCCATCACCACTGGGCTGCTGCCTGCAAACAGGCGGCTGGTTTCACAGTATTTACTAAGACACATCTGCAACCTTAATCCCTAAGAAGCTTTTGCAGGATAATTACTCCACTGAAATTAATATTCCTGCAACTCATCTCCGAAGCGAACATCAACCCACTTCTCCCAAAAGGTATTGGCCCATTCAGTGACTGGAGGTTTTAGCCTTATGATTTTCTGCCATAAAATGTAAATTGGGCATGGCCTGCCAGGGATTTCACGCCTGCATTTAAATTTCAATCTCAGAGCAAAATGGAAAAGAGAAAAAAGGCTCACATACTCATAAACTCCCCCTAAATAAATGGACTTATTAAAGCAGCCTGCAAAGCTAATACCTTGCATTTGTAATAGCAAGGGCTTGCCTGTAAGGGAGGAAGTCGGAGTGAGTGAATGACAGTCTAAGCAGGCATTTCCAGACAGCTTCTAGGGCATGCTAACTGCCTCAGAGGGGCAGTAGCCTTGATGTCCTCAGAGTCTTTCCTTAACTTAGCATGACTAGGGTTCTTGCTGCTGGAAAACGTAGTGTCACAGTACACACATCCCTGTATCCTGGACCTGAAGATGGGGACCCGGCAGCACGGAGACGATGCATCCGAGGAAAAGAAGGCCCGTCACATGAGGAAGTGTGCACAGAGCACCTCTGCCTGCCTGGGCGTGCGCATCTGCGGCATGCAGGTAGGTGCAGAGCAGGGGTGGGCATCTTGGCATGTCTGTTGTGGATGAGTATGTCTCCTCACACCCCTCCCTCCCTACAGAACCCATCACTTTTAGGGAGCAACCGAGGAGGCCAGAGACCACTTTTGCAACAAGGACATGCATCTCTTGGTCTGGGGCACATTGGTTGTTTTGGTCTTGCTTTTGCAGTGCTGGGGATGGAACCCAGAGCCTTGTGCATGCAAGGCAAGCGCTCTGCCTCCAGCCCACACGCTGGGTTTTATTAAGAGCATCCTTCAGGATAGTCATGTCAGAAGCCCACCATTTTTTAGCTCCATCTTTGGCAGCTGAAACCTTCTGCAGTGGCCCCATGGTTCCTGCCCATGTTGAGAGAGACCTTTGATGACAGTGTGTGGCAGGGACTGCGGAAAGAACTGAGAGGGGGTGCACTCTGCCTTCCTGATCCCGTGCCCTCTGAATGATGAAGCAGAATCCTGTCCTCCATACGGGACTCAGTCCGCTCTTGGAATTCTTATTAGCCATTCTCTCTTCTGCATCCACCTTTTCTGCTTCTGATGCCTGGTTTGGATAACAAAGTGAGCAGATCATAACCTGCCAAGCCCAGACCAAGGGATGGTTCATTTCCTTCTTGCCCAGACCCCCCGTTTCATCATTGCTGTTTCAGTATGGCCATGGCAGGGCTGCAGAGAGCTGGGGGATAAACTGCCTGCACTCCTTCACTCTCTCAGTCTGTCTACTCCAAGCAAAACCAGACACCGATTTGACGGTAAACGTTATAGCTTTCCTTAATTGAAACTGCCACCCCTTGAAGCTGGAAGTTGAGTCTATAAATTCGTTGCACAGATGTCCCTGGGAAGGCTTGGAACGCAGTCCTCAAGAGAATGGAGTGTGATGATTTGTGGTGTAAATGGAATCTCTCTCTGGACCTCAAACCTTCTGAAATTGATCTGATTTATTTAGAAAGTGATGCCTGTCGTGTATTTATGATGGCTAATTTAGCAGCCGATCTCCAGCCCTCCAAAGGCGACACCAAGCTTATCAGATCTTTCTGATTTTTTTTTCCCCCAACACTGGTTTTCAATAAACATATCATGTAATCTGAGGGCAAGAAAGACTTGAGACGCTGTCTCAGCCAGGTACGGGTGGCCCTGCCCAGGTGTGCCCAGTGTCCTCTGGCGGTGCCAGCCATGGGCTTGGGCTCAGTTTCTGCTGTTGCCTATGCCATCTGAATGAAATGGGGGCGGCTGCCATGGTCCCCCATCAGCATCTCTCTTCCATCTGCTCCCTTCTGGTGGCCAAGACATGACAGGGGAGGGGAGGGGAGATGGTGCCAAGGATAGGCACCACCAGCCGCACAGAGCAGCTATAAGCTTCCCTCCTCCACTCAGGCCTCGCCCACCCCCCCCAATCCAGCAGCTGCACTGTCTGCCGGCAAACTCCGCCCACACCTGACCTAGCCTGTCTTCTCATCTGCAGACAATTCACCCTACTCTACCTCAAGAACCAATACTTTTTCCTTAAAATCTGCAGAGAAAGGGCCTTATAAACTTTGTTGGGAAGAATTTAATCTAGTTGGGTTTCCAAGGCCATTGGCTGTGATTTCGGATTCCTGCTAAAGCTTTCTAGCTTGGGTTTGCTAATATCTAAATTGAAGAAGGCCAGAAGCCAGGGCTTAAATCATCATTTGGAGGTTGACATCGGAAATTCACCAGAGAAGAGATCCAAATCTTTGCCTCGTGGGTGGAGGGTCACCCCTGTAGGGTGAAGGATCTTTAGACCTTGGATTACTATTAAAGACTTGCAGAGAGAGCATTTTAAAAAGTAAAATCGACACTG
Organism: Ictidomys tridecemlineatus; assembly: GCF_052094955.1. Lineage (NCBI taxonomy): Eukaryota > Metazoa > Chordata > Mammalia > Rodentia > Sciuridae > Ictidomys > Ictidomys tridecemlineatus. The sequence goes on from NC_135484.1 coordinate 116,674,324, forward strand.
GGGTGAGATGGAATATCATTTTCTGCTCTCTTCAGTTCCTCTTGCTTCCCCCCCCCCCATCTCCTGGAAATCTGTTCATAGACTATAGAAGCTTGACTGTAGAGGGGCAATTTTTTTAAAGTTTACAATTCCAATTCTTCACATTTTCTCTTTCTTCTTTTCAATGTAAGGTTTATCAAGCGGATAAGAAGCACTTTCTCTGCAAAGACAAGTACTATGGAAGAAAGCTCTCCGTGGAGGGCTTCAGACAAAGCCTTTACCAGTTTCTGCACAACGGAACCCGTCTCCGGACGGAGCTCTTGGAACCCATTCTGCACCAGCTCCAGGCCCTCCTCTCCGTCATCCGGAGCCAGAGCTCATACCGGTTCTACTCCAGCTCTCTCCTTATCATCTACGATGGGCAGGAGCTCCCAGAAAGAACCCCAGGTGGCCTGCAGCCTCAGGAAGCTCCTCAGAAGGCCCGTGGCAGTGCTCCAGGAGGTCTGGCCAAAGTTGACATTCGGATGATCGACTTTGCCCACACGACATACAAGGGCTCCTGGGATGAGCAGACCACTTACGATGGACCAGATCCTGGCTATATTTTTGGCCTGGAAAACCTCATTGGGATTCTGCAGGATATCCAAGAGGGAGAATGAAACTTCTTGGCACTATCTGGAATTTTCTGGGCTACAGATTTTGAAAAGGGACCTATTGGTAGCTAGGATAGGGTAGATACCCCTTAGATGTCTTTTCTAATAATCAGATCTACCTTCAGAGGCCATCTCTATACATGGCAGACTATATTAACGGTTGCTAAAGAAATACGCCCGGAGGCAATTCCACATGCCGGGCACCTCCTGTAATGCTGGTCGTCTGTCGGCAGCACCGTGGAGGAGCAACAGAGGCAGAGGCCAGCACTGCAGTGAGTCTGGAGCATTTGCATCTACAAATGCTTTCTTGTCATGCTGCAGTCCTTCCGGCTGTGAGGGAAAAAAAAAAAAAAAGAAAGAAAATCCTCCTGGAAGAAGTCTTGAAGAATGAGTTCCCAAGTTCAAGGATTTTTCTGCCTGTGTGAGCTGCCGGCTCCATGGGCACACAGAGCCAACCAGTGTCTCTTACCTTCCTAGAGGAGTGGGTATGGGTGAGACCCACTTGCCTGTCTCACCTGCTCTATACCCAGGTTCTCAATGACAAGGACACAGGCTGGGGGTGCACCCTGATTGTCGAGAGTGTGCCTCACATGCACAAGGCTGTAGGTTTGGATCCCCAGCACCAAGATAATAATCATCTAAATAAATGGACAAGGACACGCCCGGGCATGAGCACTAGTAAACCAAGACCTTGCCTCTCCATTTTTGCCTATGGAGAGAAGGGTCTCTTTATAGACTTCCCACTGCCTACGGGAGATGAAAACTCTGCCACATTCTGACCACAAAATGATTGTGACCATGAAATGCAACTTCCAGTGGGGGTGGAATGCACGTGAGGAGGAACTCCTGGTGTCAAACTCTACTCTCTGCTTTCTGTTTATTTATTTGGGAAGGGGGGGGTTGGGGGAGTCCAAAGAAAAGAACCTAGAGGACCGAGGAAACCAGGGAAATGTTTACAAGACGGGTGGACAAGTGTAAATAGAAAATAAGAGCAAACAGTTCTAATTAATTCCTTCTTCTGCAGTGTGGGAACCTATTACAATGCCCTTGGGTCAAGCGCTGCGATACGTTCCCCAATTAGGGAAATAAATTTGTTAATAAAATTGCTGAGGTCACCTGTGATTATTGGTGGGCCTTATTACCCTTTCTGTTTGTTTATTCTGATCAGCACACTGTATGGTAGTTCCAATTTATGAGCGACTAGAGTATACAGCAAGAATAGCTCCCTGATTTCCTGCAATCCTTCAGGGAACTCGGGTGGAAATGGTGGCTAATAAAATATTTGCATGTATCTGCAAGGCAGGCACCAGATCTTTCATTTCACTTGAAACTTATATAATGCAAAATTAAATAGTTATTGGATTCTAATGGATAACTGCCGTCAAGTTTCCAAAATTTCCATACTCAGAAGGAAAAGAGTGGCCTGGATCATAAAAATTTTTAATTCTGGATTACACTGCCTGGATTTGAAAGTAGGATTTAAAAATCCCAAATTATGTTTGGCCAAGGTAATGACAAAATTATTTTTGCAGACTGTGCTTACGGGGGAAAGTGGAGCCAGAGCATGTTAGGTGGCAAAAGAGAGCCAACTTCAAACTAAATATTTGCCTATGACAAAACGGAGCCCTAAACCCTTTCTTGCTTGAGAACTTGGTACTGCACCAACAAAGTTCAAAGCTCCCAGGCTTAGCTTCTCACCCCCACGCATTCCTAGCTCTGGGTGTTGTGGGACTTGCCCACAGATGGGACGGATGGCCAGCTGGAATCTAAATCTGTGGCTGGTCCACCCTGGTCACAACATGCCACAGCTGCTGTCTGTGTCCTCCTCCTCTCCACGTGATGCCCCTCTCACCTCACCTCTCCCCATGGTCCGCATCCCCTGTGAGGCCTTCTTCCTCCTCTCAAAGTATTTGAGGCCTGGCCTGAGTTCCCATCTCCTCCTGAAGATGGCCCCAACAAAACTGCACTTTATTGTAAGAAGAGGAGAGTTGCTAATGGTCTTAGGTTGTTCTTACTGGACTGCTGGACCCAAAGGGAGCCACTGTGGTCTGGAATCTGCTCTGCAGATTTGGGATCTCTGAGGAATGAGCTCACCCAGTTGATTCCAATCTGGGGAGAAAGAGATGAACAGAAAGGTACGTAGAGCCAGGTGTGGTGGTGCACCCCGGAAGTCCCAGCTGCTCAGGAGGCTGAGGCAGGAGGATCTGAGTTCAATGCCAGACTCAGCAACTTAGTGAGGCCCTGTCTCAAAATAAAAAATGAAAAGGGCTGGGGAGGTCAGTGGGTAAGCACCCAGTTTAATCCCTTGTACCAAAACAAGGTCAAGGTACACAGAGAAAGGAAAATAGGAGATATTTATGTATTTGGGTCACAGATCCAAGTTTACTCAAAAAAGGCAAAAGGGCCAGGCATGGTGGCATACTCCTGTAATCCCAGTACTGGGGAGACCGAGGCAAGAGAATTGCAAAGTCAAGGACAGCCTGGGCAATTTAGCAAGTCCCTGTCTCAGAATAGAAAGTTAAAAGACTAGGGATGTAGCTCAGTAATAGAGTGCCTCTGGATTCAATCCCCAGTGAAACACACACACACACACACACACACCCCACAGCAGAAGGCGTGAGGGAGCTCTAAATAATGCTGCAATCGGAAGCTATTTGTTCTGGTCTTTTTATTCATGCTAGGGAAGATGCAGCTCATGGAGAGCTTAGGTTCTAGTTGAGGAGGCAAGAGTAACACATGTGAACTGACAACGAACCACACAAGAGGATTTGCTCTCACTGATATGGAGGATGCATCTGTGTGGTGCAGTTAATCAGTGCTATAACACCTTTAAGCTACAGAGGCTTAGCTGGGTGACCCATGCTTGTAATCCCAGCAGCTCAGGAAGCTGAGGCAGGAGGATCTGGGTTCAAAGACAGCCTCAGCAACTTAAGGAGTGCCTAAGCAGCTTATCAAAACCCTATCTCTAAATAAAATATTTTTTAAAAGGGCTGGGGATGTGGCCCAGTGGTTCAATGTCCCTGGGTTTGATTCCTGGTACAAAAAAAAAAAAAAAGGAGTTTGCTGTTAGCATAGTCACCACAGAGACTGTTGGAGGAAATGGCTTCATCTGGGTCCTGAAAGGTAATAAGAATGGAGAAGGGACCAGGGTTAGGTGAGGGAGGGGAAGTAGGAGACAGTAAGAGTCCAGCAAACTCATGTGCCTGTGGACAGACCGACCCATTCAGAATGAGGATGCCATGGTTGGGAAGAGTAGAAATGAAGAATGGAGAAATGCCCAGATGGTAGAGATATTTGAAAATCTAGCCAAGGAGCTCATTCATGTGTTCGTAATTTCATTAATTTGTCCTTCCCTCCCTCCCTTCCTTCCTCCCTTCCTTCCTTCCTTCTCCCATTTACTGAGTTCCTGGTACACACAGCACCATGCTCAGGCCTGAATGGGAAAGAAGGAAGTGTGAGGATCATGATGTCATCACCAAGACGCCACAAAAGAGTTAAGATCCCAGACAAAAATATCATAGGTGCTTTAATAGGGCAGGGGGGGCCATGTGATCAGATGTGCACAGTGCCACCCAGCAGAGCAGACACAGGGAGGGTGGCATGGCATGTCCCGGAAGTGGTGCTAGGCTGTGCCTAGAAAGGGAGTCAGGTCTAACGATGATGAAGGAGGGCAGGTGTTCCAGGTGGATCGACAAGCATGGCGACAGGGAATGACCTGGGGGCCACAGGGGGAGGGTGTGCATGGGCACCGAGGGAGATGACAATGAACCAGAGAACTAGAAAGGGCCTCTGGACCTTCTTCCTGCTGCTGCCTCTTGCCCAGGAGACTGTAGGAGCCTGATGGCGGCCTCCCTTACCCACACTGGGTAGCTTTCCTCCTGAATTGAGGAACACACAGCTATTAGAGGATGCTAACTGCTATAATAAATAATCCCCAAGTATCAGCAGCAGAGCATTACAATCCAACGCGGTCAACAGAGAGCCTCTTCCCCACACTGTCACCAGGAGCCTGACTCCTTCCATCTTCAGAGGCCACGCCGTCCTGACAGCTGCTGGTGACACGTAAAAGTTAGACAGCATGGATAAGGCACACCCACGCCCTACGAGCAAGAATTAGTCATGTGGCCCGTCCCCAGATGTCAAGGGGCTGACATGGAAGGTAATGACGGGCCTGGAAAGAGGAAATGGGTTTGATGAGAACCTAGTCAGCCTCTGCAATAACGTGTCTCCATAATCCTCATGTCAATATGACACCTGGCTTCAGGAGGGGAAAGAGAGAAATACACAGTGAGCATGAGGGGGCTGCAGGTTCTGACCAGATCCTCCCTCTGGCTGTGTCCTCTGACAGGCAGTGAGCTGGGGAGTGCGGGGAGATGGGCTTGGAGTCTCCCCCTTCAGCCCCTCATCAGTCCCATGGGAATCTTACACCTGTCCTTAAGACAAGTGACGTGGAAGAGCAAACAGGGGTCATTGCCCACCCCCCAATGAAGCAGCCTGCTCCTGGCCTGACCTCTCCTTCTCATCTATTGCCACCACCACCACCAGAGTCAGCAGAGGAACAGGGCAGCCTGGGAGACTGTCATCACCCCGTCCCCGACCCTCTGGTGTCCCCTGTGTGATTAAAGAGGAGGCTAAAGAGTGGAATGTTATTACAGCTTTTCCATAATGCAATGTCATCAGCAAGCCCTGGGCCTCTGGGCAGCGCCCTGGCAGCGCCATCACTCTTCCCAGCTGCACAGAGCTTTTAGACCACGGAGGAAAGGGCAGGCGGCAGTCTAATAAAACAAATGGCAAGGCGAGACCGCTCATCAGCAGCTCTTCAAAATGATCTAAACTTCTGACTTTTGATTTAAATCTGCATCCTCTGTGGCCAAAAACATAAAACAGAAGATGAGGGAGAGAACTGAAATGAAAGTACGGGTGCCAAGAAGTAGAGGGGAGGGCGGGGGTGGAAGGGCAGCCCTGGGACAGACAGCGAGCCCAGCCCGGCGGGCTGACTCGCAGCCAGGCTCCAGACCTCTCATCAGGCTCTTCTCAGAACCTCCCCTTCTGTTGCTAAGCTGCCCAGAAATGGGATAGAGAGTTGGACTGCTAACCCAGCAACAGGCTCCAGGAAGCTCTCTGCTCCTGGTTTGCCCTAAACCTTTCTCCCTCAGTCGTCCAAGATGAGTCGGCTAGAGAGGCAGGGCTATGGCGGGGACAGGTGGCCAGGAGACCTGGCTTTATGTTCTAATGTCTTTCTCTTCAGATTCATTTGCTCAACAAACATTTCATGAGAGGTTACTGTGCACCAGGCCCTGCTGTCCAATAGTGCTTCGATGCAAAAGGGGACAAGTGACAGGGGCTGCTGCCTCCAGTGGGGTCAGGGAGCCTCTCTGCAGTGACATCAGGGCAGATGAAGTGCAGAGAGGAAGGCAGATCCCTGGGGCAGATGGACTCAGTATCTCAAGACAGCTGAGGGTCTTCAGATATATGAAGCCACTTAAAGATCCCACAAACTGGGCGCAGTGGTGCACGCTTATAATCCCAGCGGCTGGGGAGGCTGAGGCAGGAGAATTGCAAGTTCAAAGCCAGCCTCAGCAAAAGCAAGGCACTAAGCAACTCAGTGATACCCTGTCTCTAAATAAAATACAAAATAGGGCTGGGGATGTGACTCAGGGGTCGAATGCCCCTGACTTCAATCCCCAGTACCCAAAACATAAAAAAGACCCCACAAAGGCCTGTCCAAACCCTTACATGTCTTTTTTACCTCAAACCCTTACATGTCTTTTTTAAAAAGTTCACCCCACAATAAGGCAGTGGTCTAGTGTTCAGTGTTACCCTCTTGGCTACCTTTGCCCCCAGGTCATTAAATGACTAACTATCCTGATTCAAGTCCAGGCCCACACTTTTTGGTAACATATCCAGGTATTGGAGCCAATGAGTCTCTCCAGTTGAATAAGTTGAAAGAGGAAAAATCAGGAAATCGTGCCCCACAATGAAGCTAAGTATTTAATTCCTTTTTAATGTTTACATTATTAACACCAGCATTACAAAACGATATTTTTACTTTCGAGCGATTTAAATGTGCAATTTAGTGTCTCAATTACTAGGATCATTATAACTTAAAAAACAGAAGCAGCGCCTCCCTCCTGTCTCCTCTCCCTGCGAATGCCTCCTTTCTCTAAAGAATAATCAGGGCTCCAGAAAGCCCAAATACCCATTCCAAATGGCTAGGGAGGGGCAGCCCTGGTGGGGGTTTTCAATAAGCCAGAGGAGGCTGCATTCAGAGTGGAATGAGTGACAGCCTGCAGGTGGGCGTTAAAATGGTCATCAACTCCCTGAGGGGCTGGCACCACTGAGCAGCATTCCAGGCAGTGCCTATTAATGTGCCCAGAATGGCACTGGGTGATTGACAAGCTAGTGAGCCCAGACTCTGGCTCACACCACCCACAGCACAGTGAGGGGAAGAGGGGGCCTGGGTAAAACAAGGCCAGGAGGAACCCAGGGCCCCTTGGAAATGACAAATAAGAGCCGTTATAATTTGTTGACCTATTCCTGGCCAGCAGTGGCTAAGCCCTGTAACAGGCTTAGAGAATCATGCTGGTGGTTTGCAAGGGAACACGGCAAGACAGGAGGAGGTAAGAGTGCAGGCTCTGGAGCCACCCAGCCTGGGTTCAAATCCTGGCCCTGCCACCTCCCAGCTGGTGACCCTGACAAGTCCTACCTTTTCCACCTCTATAAAAATGGGAGTAATAGTGGTCCTTGAGCCATCGTGAGGACTAAATGAGTCAATTTGTGTAAGGCATTTATAACACTAACTGGCATGGAGCGAATACCCGGTTTTAATTTATCATTATAAGTCCCATTTAAAAAACCCATTATGGCCCATTGGCCTATATATAGGACACCTATAAAGACCTATTACATTTTATGGGAGACCTATAAAATTGTTCAAATTAAGTTTTTATAGGTGTCCTATATGTAGGACAATGGGATTTAATGGGTTTTAAGATGAAGCAAGATGGAGCTTAGAGTGACTGAGACGCCCACCCACCCAAGGCTGGCTGCTCTGAGGGCCTCGGCTGCCCTCCACCTGGACAGCCTCCCTGGCCTACCTTCACGTGGCTGTCTCCTTGGTGACTCAGGTCTCTGTCAACCACAGGCCCTTCTGGGATGACTTCCAGGCCCCATCCCCATCTGTGTGGACCCAGTCCCCTGTCTTGATCTTCCCCTGGCACCTATCCCATCTGAAATTACCTTCTTCACTCAGTAAGTGAGTTAATATGTATAGTGCACTATTGTTATTGTATGTTTGCTTGGTGGTTGACTTTCTCCCCATGCTTCAGAAATTATATGGATGGTCCTAGATGGATGGATGGATGGATGGATGAATGGGTGAGTGAGTGAGCAAGCCCACATTCCAACCCAAGCCTGTCAGATTCCAAAGCCAAACAAGCCTCCCGATGGGGAAAGACAGGAGGACAGGGTGGTCTGAACCTGAGACAAAATAAACACAAGCTGAAGCTGGGTGGGGGAGGAAGAGCTGGAAGGAGGAAGAGCTTCCCTGGCTTCCAGTCATTCTCTTCAACTTCTCTTGCACTTGTATCTCAAGTGGAGTGAAAACCACTTGCTGACACCTCGAATTTCTCTTCCTGTTGCCTAAGACAGAGGAAACTGTCCCTACCTCCCAGGACAGCTGGCAGACAGCTGCATGCTCTTCAAAGCCACAGTTGTGGTGAGGCCTCAGGCAGCGTAAGGACTCAGGAGCCCCCAACACAGCCCTAGGTGTCTGGTCTAACAGCAGATAGACAAATCCTTTCCCTCTGGGCCTCAAGAAAGCCACCAAAACTTTGTGGCTATAAATAGAGCTGAAGCAAGGCTGTGATTGGGCTGGGAACCTCGCTGGGTGAGCAGGGCAGCTTCCTGGAGGCCTTTCCCCCACCCCTCAGCACCTCATTTTCCATCCCAGAACTCCCTCGCCTCAGGTGGGCATTGAACACCCTAGGCCTGCAGGTTCTCTTTGTACTGCCTTCCCTCCTAACACCTTCAGATCAGTGAGAAGTCCTTCCCTGTTACAAACACCCATAAACTCTACCCTTGTCCTCTCTCCCAGTCCTCCACACCCAGGCCAGCCTCTTGATGCTCCTGAAGCCACCCCTGATCTTTGTCCCCCTATTTCCCTGAATAGCTAGCAGTAATATTTCTTTCTCCAAATTCCATGTGCCCGAATGTCACGTGCTACTTCACAACCGAGATATATTCTGTGGATCACACAGTGATTTCATAGTGTCAACATCATACAGTGCAGGTTCATGAACTAAGAAAGCTGTGACATCACCGGCAATAGCACCTTAAAGGACCACCCTTGTATATGTGATATTGAAACATCATTATACAGACCATGACTGTACTAAAGAGAAACTGTCCCTTTAACTTTGCATTTTGCTTATGCCTGCACTCCCAGATTCAACAGTTAACTCTTTTTTTTTTTTTCTGGTACCTGGGATTAAACCCAGGTGTGCTTAACCACTGAGTGAGCTGCATCCCTAGGCTTTTTATATTTTATTTAGAGAGAAGGTGTCACTAAGTTGCTTAGAGCCTTGATAAATTGCTGAGGTTGGCCTTGAACTCCCCATCCTCCTGCATCAGCCCTCCAAGCCACAGGATTACAGGCATGCACCACCGCACTCAGCTAACAGCCAACTCTTTGGAAGCAGGAATCTCCTAGATTCACCTGTACAGAGATTCAGGGGCAAGAAGGGAGAGGCCTGGGGGAGGCAAAGTGGTGAATGCATGGTCTTGGCTCACTGGAGGACAGTGAAGATTCAGTACCTGCCCACTTTCCTGAGGAAAATCTAGATGGTGGGGCAATCTTTTGAAAAGAAAAATCAGCCCTTGTGGGTGATGAATCGAGAGATGTATAAGACTTAGTAAAACAAATCTTAATGGGAGAAAGCATTTGCAAATCATATATCTGAAAAGGTTTAATATCCAGAAGATAAGAATTACTAAAACTGAATAACAACAATAAATTTAAAAAACGGACAAGCAAGGTGCAGTGGCACATGCCGGGAACTCCGGATACTTGAAAGGCTGAGACAGGAGAACTGCCGCGACCCCTCGCCAGCAAGGAGGACACGACACAGGATTCTTCTTTCAGCAGTTTATTCAGGCCTTTAATTATGTGTCTCTGGAAGCTTCTCTTACTACTACTACTACTACTACTACTACTACTACTGCTACTTCTACTTCTACTACTTCACCCGAGCGCCCCAGCCTTGATAAAGCACATCAAGCCCCAATACACAACTGCCACTTGGATCTTTCTCATAGGGTGTTTTACAGCTACGTGCCAACTCTCCCAAAACAAGGAGTTGTTTATCACAGGCCACGGCGCTTATCAGCGCCATCTTGTAATGGCGACCACGGTCTGCTGACACGGCTCACCACAGAGAACAATAAGTTCAAGGCCAGCCTCAGCAACTTAGCAAGACCCTAAGCAACTCAGTGAGACCCTATCTTAAAATTAAAAAAAAAAAAAAAAAAAAGGGCTAGGATGTAGCTCAGTGGTGAAGTGCCTCTGGGTTAAATTCCAAGTATTAAAAAAAAAAAAGGATAAAGGGTTGGGCAGGGTGGTATGTGCCTATAAACTCAGTTGCTTAGGAGGCTGAGGCAAGAGATTGGTAAGTTTGAGGCTACCCTGGGCAATTAAGTGAGATCCTGTCTCAGACGAAAAAAATAAAATGGGATGGGAATGCAGCTCAGTGATAGAACACCCCTAGATTCCATCTCCAGTACCACAACAAACAAACAAAAAAACGGACAAAGGACTTGAATAGACATTTCTCCAAAGAAGATGCACGAATGACTAATAAGCATATGAAATCATGCTCAATATCACTAATCATTATAGAAATACAAATCAAAGCTACAATAAGATACCAACTCAGGGCTGGGATTGTGGCTCAGTGGTACAGCGCTTGCCTGACATGTGTGAGGCACTGGCTTCGACTCTCAGCACTACATATAAATAAATGAATAAAATATGCATTTATCAACAATCAAAAAATTTTTTAAAAAAAGATATCAACTGATACCCAAAAGGATGGCTACTACCCAAAACAAACAAAAAACAAACAAACCCAAAATAAACAATGTTGGTAAGGATGTGGAGAAATTGGAACCTTTGTGGACTATTGCTGGTGACAATGTAAAAGGATGAAACTACTATGGAAAACAACACAGAAGTTTCTCAACAAATAAAAAAAATAGAACTACTATATCATCCAGCAATTCCACTTCTGGATATATTCTCAAAAGAAGTGAAAGTAGGAACTCCACAAGATATTCGTAGGTCTACATTCACAATAGTATAATTCACAACAGCTAAAATATGAAAACAATCCAGGTATCTATGGACAAATGAATTATCCAAGCAATATGACAAGCACACACATATCCACATCTACAAATGAAATATTATTCAGCCTTAAAAGATGAGGGGAATTCTGACATATGATACATCATAGATGAACTTTGAGGGTATTATGCTAAATGAAATATTCCTGACACAAAATAAGACAAATAATACATGATTCCATTTACATAAGGTACCCAGGGTGGTCAGAATCATAGACACAAAATAAAATGGTAGCTGCCAGGGGCCGGGTGGGGTGGTGGGGAGGGAGGAAATATAGAGAGTTATTGTTTAATCAGTATAACTCACAAGATAAAGAATTGTGGAGATGGACGGTGTAATGGTTGCACAATATGAAGAATCTACTTAATACTGTTGAACTATATATTTAAAAATGGATAAGATGGTAAATTTTATTTTTAGGTATTTCACCACAATCAAAATAATAGACTATTTAAAAAAAAAAAAAAGTTTGTCCAGACCTAAGCAACCTAGCTTACATTGCTCAGTTAGGAAACTTGTTCATTCCAGGAAAAAGCGCCTGGCTTGGGAGATGGGGCTGGCGGTGTTTTACAAAGGCTACTAATGGGGCGGTGTGGGGGCGGTAGCTGAGATTCGCAGAAGAAGGAACTGTGGCAGAGTTCCAAGTGGTATTGACCGATGAGGGGGCAGTAAGGAGAAGGGAAGGGGGACGAACAGCATGTGTGCGCTACGAGATTAAGTTCAAACACATCTTCATCCAATAACAACCTGTATTTACATGCAAATGTATTCGCTTATGCAAAACAGCAGAGGTCTCTGAGGACAGTTCTTTAGTCTCAAGCTTGTGCAGTCATTGAAAAAGAAAAGAAAAGCTGTCCCTAGGGTACTCCGCGTCTGCCTCGCCCCTGGGAGCTGGGCGAGTTCCAGGAGAACGAAGACTGAATTTGGTTGAGTTTGCAGATAACAGGGAAGCAGCGCCCCTTCCCGGAGAGCGGCGGGCCACCGCAGAACTGCGCATGCCCACCGGGGCCGACCGGCGAGTTTTAGTGCGCAAGCGCCAGCCGGCCTGCTGACTCCTCCCCTAGGGGTGGGGACAAGCGGCGCCCAAAATGGCGGCTAGCCGCTACCGCCGTTTCCTTAAGCTCTGTGAGGAATGGCCAGTGGACGAGACCAAACGGGGCCGGGACTTGGGCGCTTACCTGCGGCAGCGGGTAGCACAGGCCTTTCGGGAGGGAGAAAACACTCAGGTGACCGGTCGGGAGACGGTTGGGGCGAGGGGAGGAAAGGACGAGCCAGGGGCGGGAGAGTGGCGGTCCTGCGCTTGCGCGTTCCTCCCACTGAGCACACGTGCGGTCCACTGAAGCCCTGGAATTAGGAGCAAAGCGCCCCCTCTTTCCACTCAGCGCTCCCACCTAGCTGCACTTTGGAATTACCGAGGGAGGATTTTAAAAATTCAGATGCCCTTATTGAATCAGAATAGTTGGAGGTAAGGCCTTGGTATTTTTCAAAAGCCCCCCACGTGATTCAAGATGCTATCAGGTTTGAAACCCCACAGCACCTGTCTCAGGTGGTGATGCAGTTTTCATAATATGGTGCGGTTACTTCGTAATGTGTACATTTTTTAGCCGATCCCCGATGATCTCCACTAGGCCTTTGCTGCCTTCCTGAGCCCTTGTACGCCTGTGCAGGAGGTTTGGGTTCTCTACTCAGGACCTTGTCTGTGAGTAGTAGGCCTTCTTGCTCTCATCCAGGTTGGTGCTGTGCTCTGGATTTCATTCATTCATTCATTAATACAGCATTGAGCACCTACCATGTGCCAGAAACTATCCTGAGTGCTGGGGAGACAACAGTGAATTAGGTAGGATCTTACCCTCATGATTTTACAATCTAGTTCAGCACACAGTGAACAAGTAGACCTAAATAAAACAGTTCAGACAAGTACTGTGATGGATATAAAATAGGGTAGCATGATAAAGGTAATATTAGCCTCCATAGGCCTTTCTGAGGAGGTGGCACATGGGTGAGACCTAAGGAAGGAGGATCAGCCATGGTGTGCACTTGGGTGGGAATGGTGTTCTAGGCACTGGGAAGAAGGAAATTAGACGGACATGTTAACAGAAAGAAAGCCCAGATGACTGGAGAGTGGTGAGTGAGATGAACTTTGGTAAGATTTTGAGGTCCAGAGTGATCAGGAGCCAGGCACTAGAGCTTCTTAAAGGCTCTGATTAGGAGTTAGGTCTTATCACAGGGAAGGGAAAATCATTGGGGACATTTACTCTGGAATTGATTTGACCTAATTTACTTTTTTTTCTTCCAGTACTGGGGATTGAACCAGGGGTGCTCTACCACCAAGCTACATACATCCCCTAGTCCAGCGGCCCCCCCCCCACTGTTTTTTTTGTTTTTTTTTTTTTTTTTTGTAATCTTTTGAGCCATGCCCTGGCTAACTTGATGAATCTGGCCTTGAATTTGGCAATACTCCTGCCTCAGTCTCCCAAGTTGCTGGGATTGCGAACGTATACCACCATACCTGGATCTTAATTTACTCATTTTTTTAAAAAGGTTGATTTGGTTGTATGGGATTATAGAGAGCAAGGACTAAAACACTGAGGCTGGAGGGAAACTCACTTTGGGATCCTAGACAAGAGATGGAGGTGGCTTAGATGAAGATGGCAGCCCAGGAAATGGAAGTAGGAGGATTTGGGTTGTAATTTGCAAATCATGTCAATGGGACTTATTCACTTGTTTATCTTATCCCATGTGAGGTAAAAGGAGAGAGAGGACAAGGGTCAACATCTAGATTTTTATTTTTTTGGACTGAGCATCTGGGTGTCGTTTACTAAAGTGGGAAAGACTAGATGAGGAACATGTGGGGTGTGGCAAGAACATCACCAGTTTGACGTTAGAACATAAAACTTGAGATGCCAAGTGGATTGACTTCCAATTGGAAATGTCAAGTAGGCCATGAGATACTTGAGCCTGGACTCAGGCAAGAGGTCAGAGGTATGAAGTGAGATATATAACGCATATAATTGGAAGAAATGACTTGTGGAGCTTGGCCTATCAAAACAGGACATGATTTTCTGCACCTTAGCCCTATACAGAACCAAACCAGCCACCTAATGAAGCAAGAGCACACTGCTTGAATTGTGGCATGGATGGAACGTTTAGCCCAGGACTTCTGGGAAGTGGAGAGGGTCATGCTGCACTCAGGATCCAACTCAGTGAGACCCTGTCGTTAAATAAAATACAAAATAGTGCTGGGGATGTGGCTCAGTGCTTGAGTGCCCCTGAGTTCAATTCCTGTTACCACCCCCCTCCCCCCAAAAAAAAGAATCAGTTTGGAACTTTCATGTGGAACTGCAGGAACTACATAAGAGGGACAACCTAATCCTTAGGAACAAAGATCTTATAGATGGGCAGTCAGAGGCTAGATTCCTGGGGAAGCAAGAGTATAACAGTCATCTATTTGATTGTTAGTGTAAGAGCAGCCAGCAAGGAGGGGAGAGCTTTCTCTTCAGGAGTTAAACATCACCCAGGAAGACAGTTCCTGATCAGTTGAAGGCCCACACAGATTTGAGTCATAGCTCCAGATGCAAGTCATGGCTCCGCTGATAGTTCCTTAGCAGTTGATGAATGCGTTCCTGGTAGAGTGAACCAGTGCATCATGATGGCAGCAGGCACATTACTCAGAACTGCTGTCATAGTACCTCATCCTGATGTCACCTGAAAAATGCGCCTGGGCTTAGTAAATCTTTGTGATCATTTTTGGAGAAAACAGCCCCTTGCTGGAGTTGAGAACAGTACTGTGAGACACACTCACTGACACCCCCTAGGTCATATATAAAGACCTTGAGAAAGAAAGGTGGTTCTGGTTGACTCTTCGTGAAACTGGCAGGAAGTGGAGGTATGTGTCCCCCCCCCACACCTTGGTTATGCCACTTGCCAGGAAGAAGACTGCACCTGGGGAGGGCAGCTCTGTTGAAGCAATCTTTTTGAGGAAAGAAGCAGGCAGGCCTCTTCTTAGTGCCCTGACTTCCTGCATAACTCAGAGGTGCAGACATGGAAAGAGATTTAATTTAATCCTTCGTGTAGCCATCTGAGGTAGCTACAACTATTCCCATTCTATAGAGAAGGGAACAAAATCAGAAAAATAAACCACTTGGGGTCCCCCTGTAGCTGGTCAAGTAAGAAACGGGCCAGGTGTCCTAGCACTGGTCTGGCAGTGTCTCCATTGAGCTTGGCCATTCTTCAGCTGCCACTTCTCCTGAGTTATATCTTGCTAGAACAGTCTCTTGTTCCATGAGCAGCAGGCCTCTGCCTTCCCTTCATTCCCTGCTCAAACTATTTTGGTCCACGGTTAGTTTAGACAAAAAAAATTCAACATCTCCCTGCCCTTGCCCACCTGCTTTTCTTTGCCACACCTACTACCTCCCCAGTGTGGATGAGAAGAAAGATGGACCTCAGTGGGACACCAGTGAAGAAAAGACAGGCCTACTAGAATACAATAATTCACGAATACCGCTGCCTCCATTTATTCCACCTCAGAATGCCCTTTGGGGAGTCTCATGGTCCACCCTGACCCACCAGGAAGGGAGGTAGCAGTGGGAAGCTGGAGCACATGTAACACCTCTTACACCCTCTATCGTATTGTTCATTTTTTAAAGTGCATGTTTATGGGTTTTGCCCCCTTTAAATACAATTTCCTTAAAAGAATACATGTTCCCTGTAGCACTGAGAGCATCATAAAAGAATCACAACATGGGGGAAGGTGGCAGAACAACTGTGATTGTTGACTTAACAACAGGGAAAGGAGCAGATCTTTCTAATGAGTTTATTATGCGAACAAGCAGCTTCCTGAAAGATCTTTACTGCACACCAACCTCAGCACGGGCCAGCTCTGGGGACAGCCTGGAAATACTGCTGTCCAGAGAGGGCGTGCCTGCTAGGTGAGCCATTGCAGTTGTATTGTATCCAGGATTAAATAATTGGTGCTGTTTGAAAGAAGTTAAACTTTGTCTTGAGTTTCTAGCAATATAAATGATACTTCCACCTTTTCAAAGGAGTATTTAAAGGTTTTTCTGTAGCTGTCCAATGGAAGCCTAGTCTTTGACATCTCAAAGTAGCAGGGAACTTATCCCCCAGCTGCTTGGCACGTGCTGGCTGTAGTGAAGCCATCTCAGTGTTGCTCACTCCTATATATTGGCCCCTGAAGTCAGGTTTTTGAGGAGTGGCCTAAGAACAGGTTATGCTGTTTGTAGTTAGATCTTGAGCCCACTACAAAGTAGGATTGTGAGAAGAGTCATCTCTAGGAATGAATGGAACCATTTCCGTCATTTTTCTCTTCCAACTCTGGGGGCAGAATGAGTAAGATAATATTTAGACCAAGAAGCTCTGTTCATCTGTGCATCTTTAAAGATGCAGGTGCATCTCCTAAAGGGGTGAATTCTTGACCGCTTCTAGTGGTCACTACTTTACTCAAAAGAGCTTTAGCATCTGCTTGCTGCCTCCCAGACAAGTGGCAGGCAACTTTGTGAGCCTTCAGTGCCCTCTGATCCTTAATGTCCAAGGGTCCAGACTGTTTCCAGCCCTGCTTCTCACCACTCCACCAGAAGCCCCAGCAAAGGTGTCCTCATTGTCTCCTAAACTGGCTGTAACACAAGTGGTTCTTAACCTTGGAGACTCATACCTGTGAGCCACTCTACCCCACACGCCCAAAACCCAAACACACAAAGTTTAAGAAGAATTTTGTGGCATCTCAGGCCCTTGAAGTCCTCCCTGGATTCCACTTAAGAGCCCTTCCTACCTTGGCCCTTGTCCTGAGCCTCTTTGTGCCTTGTCTTCCCAGTCACTTCTCTGATCCACAGGTCACTCAGGCTGAAGTCCAGAGATAAGGACTGCATACCCCTTATTCTATGCTGTGATCAAACTCCATCCCTCCCACCCACTTGCCCAGTCAGCCTGGCCTGGCGACAGCTCCTGTCCCACCCCCAGATATGCAGTGCCAGTGTTGTGTAGCTGTACCGCTTAGTTCCACATAACCAGGGCATGGCTGATTTTTTTATGTATATGCATCTTCTATCCTCAACTTGACTCTCTAGAGCCAAGGCTAGGTCTTTTTTGTGTCCCCTACAGTCCCCAAGCAGAATATTTTCTCCATAGTAGGTACTCAAGAAATAGATAATCCAGTTGAATTGAAAGGAGTAAGCTCCATAACAGAATGAACTCATTTCAGAAGTTCATTACCAAGTCATGAAAACCTTTTTTTCATAGATCCTCCTGGACCAAATCCAGCTCTACCTTAATTAGCAAAGCAATTTGCAACACCCTTTCCCAAAAGTGCTTATGTGTCCCTTTGTGTGACTAGAATAGGGTCTGCTGTACCAATTGCTGTCACCACCCAAAATTCAATTTTGAAAATCGAAATCAGTGCCTGCGGCACTGATGTAGATTTGTATGTATAAAAGTTTAATATGGTAAAGAGAAATTTACTGACGACTGAGCAGGGGAAATGCAAAAGGAGCAAAAATAGAGCTATAAAGGACATTTTGTCAGTTGAACATCTATTTTATTCACATTTAGGGAGCCGTGCTGAATTTTTCATAATGTTCCTACTGCTACCTTTTTCAGACCCAGCACTGCTATTAGTCCTAAAAATGTCTGTAATCTCATTAGGTGTGAATGCAAAACCAGGTAATTTAAACCTTGTCAATAAGACTACTTATAAGAGTACAGAATATATCAGAAAACTGTATATCTCAAAATTCAGGAGTGTTTGTGCTAGAGTCTGAATAAAGTGTAAGATGTATGTGTGTGGCAAGGCTTCTGGAATCAGGTGTCTTCATTGATAGCCTTTTAAGTAGGAAACGAGACTTGTTTAGTTGCTGACCTGGGGCTAGTGTGGCCATGGCTCCATCTCTCCTTAGGCAACAAGAACTTCTAGAAATTGGTATACCTCAAAGTCCCATCATCTCCTCTGAGCTACTTTTAAAGCTTCATGTAGGCACTTTCTAACCTCAAATGGTACATTGGATGACAAGTCCATTTTTAGGACTCGGAGGTGTTTAGCTCCTTCTCAGATAATGAGTTGAGCTCCAGGCATTATGTCAACTGTCAAGAAGACACTGATGACCTTTAAGAGGTTGAGGGAGTCCAGAGGGTCCTCTATTTTTGCACTTAGACCTTCTTGCAGTTTTCTCTCACAGGAACAGCTATCTGTAAGGGTGCACCCTCCCCCCTTGCGTCCCTCTTGTCTGCACTGCCACCAGTTAGAAGTGGGAAGGATGACACCTTCTTCAGCATCTTGAAAGTGTGGAGGGAAGGAGCTAGGCAGCCCTCTGGCACCTCACCAGGGAGGAGCAGAGGGGCACCTCCGCGGTCAAGATTGCTGAGGCACAAATCTGGTGGAACATGAGTTTGATCAGGAAGCGGGGGATGGGAACCCCCCAAGTGCTGGAAGAAGGCAGGCAGCGAGGGATGCCTTTCCTGAGTGCTGGGCTGGGACAATGATAGGAAGGTGCATATGAGTGGCCATCAGAGAGCAGCTGACAGTTGCTCATTCAGACAGCAGGGGTCATGAGCCTCTTGGTCTGACCATGGAGTACCCAGTGGCCCACCAGGAGTTGTCTGGGTCAGGTCCATACAAGGCCTCCATGGTTCCTCCATCTTCACTCCCTCCTCCAGCGCAGTACTCTAGTGTGCACCAGCCACTCTGACCCACGCCCTGCTGCCTTGACCCTTGACTGCTGCCTCCTGCTTCACCTGGTCCCTGCCTGGAGTGCACCCTTTCTTGGTATCTTTTGGCCATTCTCTAGTACCTCTCCTTGGCTCTCCAGCAGGATTGGTGCCCCCGGTGCAGGCCCACGGCACCCCATACACCCCCCCCTTTATGCACCACCACCAGGGTTGTTCTGAACAGCCTCTTTCCTCTTTTAGTTTGTGAGGTAGGGACCTGTGTCTGCTGCTACAGCTGTTTATTGCTAATGATGGTAACAAACACTACCCCATCACCAGCGTTCCAGGCCTGGAATTCGGAACAGTCCAGGCATTACCTCATTTACCCCCACACCACCCTGGAAAGTAGGGGCTATTATTATCTTTTCTTTAAAAAGAAAGGTTAAGTCAACCAGCCTACCTCAAAAATGGCAACGTCTGGGGACAAAGGAGGACTGAGGACCTGTCCCGGATGAAAGGAGGCTGGAGGCGCATGACAGTGGAATGCAGTAGGGGGCCCTCTGCTCTGCAAGAGGTGGATGGAGTTGTTGGCCACAATTGGAATGTGGACAGAGGATTAGATAATAGTGTCAGGTGTCCTCAGTATGATCATCCAGCTATGGTCACATAAGAGAATGTCCTTGTTCTTAGAAGATATCATGGGGCCAATTGGCCTTATGCTTTTACTCTTAATGGATTTGCCAAAGAAAAATACATGTATTCAGATAGAGAGCAATAAAGGGAATGTGGCAATTATTATTTTTAAAGTACGTGTTGGTGTTGAGAAAGTGGTGCTAGTGATTGAACCCAGGTCCTGCCGTGCCAGGCAAGGGCGTTTCACTGAGCTACAGTACCAGCGCTGTTTTAAATTTTGAGACAGGGCTGTTAAATTGCCCTGTCTGGCCTCAAACTTGCAACCTCGTCTGCTTGTACTTCCCAAGCAGCTGGCTACAGGTGTGCACCAAACCTGGAGTTCTGTTGTCTGTAGAGGCCCTTGGCTGTGTGTGCTTCCTGAAGAATTAATGTGCCAAAGGTGTTCCTCCAAGGTGTGGCTGCCCACTTCTGTCTTCTTGGCCCTTCCCACCCAGATGCCTACTGGCAGACACTGGCCTCATACCTCGCTCAGTTTTGTACACCCAGATCCTGCCTTTGATTGTTATTCAGTAGACACTGTCCAGTGCGCAGCCATCATCCTTCTTGTCATGCAACTTCCTGGGCTTTCTCCTGACTGAGTAGCCTGAACCAAGGGTGGGTCGGGCGGAACGAAATGATGGGCTGTCTTTATTTGCTGTAAAGTGAAACCTCATTTGACATGCACACAGAGGCAGAAGCAAAGCGGCCTTATTAAAACACTTAATTCCTGACTTATTCATATACTGTCGTCTTCAAGAAAGAATGCAAGTTAGGAAAAATCCATCATTTGAATTCTGGGAAAAAATATAAAAGAAAGTTTTATTTTAGGGAGCTTTCACAATTCTTGACCAAAAAAAAAAAAATGTAAGGAACTATATAGATAAATAGGAGCAAAGGTAGAGGAATGGGAAGATTAAAAGAGGTATGAGGGGAGAACCATCTTTTCCTGAGTACATTGCCTATCTTTCCAGGAATTTCCAGCAGGTGCACCACTGCCTCAGGCACCCAGAGGACCTGTAATTTCTCCCCTCTGTCCTCAAGGCCTGGACCATCTCCTTCCTGGCAGGGCCCAGCTGGAGTCTCCATCTTGGGCCCCCTCAGCTCAACTGTCCCATCTGAAATCCTGCCTCCTGCAGGTTTCCCTCATAGTTTCAGGAGCTCCACTTACCACCAATGGAAGTGAAGGTGATTTTTTTTTTTTTTTTTTGGTCTTTCATTAAAGAATCTCTATTTTCTTCTTTATTAAGGAATCTCTGTTTACTACATTTCATATTGAAGGTTTAATGCAAAAAGCTTTCTTTTTTCAGCCTAGACCTCAGTAGACTGGACTGGTCTGCAGTGTACCCAGCATCCTGCCTCCCTAACCTCCTCCCCTCCATCAATGAGGCCTCCCTCATTCCTGCTAGGCTCTCTTCAGGATTCCCGGAGTCCACACTGCCCCTGGCATTCCCTTTGTTAAGTTTGTCTTTCCAAGCCTAGGGTTTTTGTTGTGCTGGCCTAGGGGGTCACTAGCCACAGATGTTCAGCACATGTTTGTTTGCTGGTCGATTGATGGGGGTTTTCTGAGGTTGGGAAGTTGATGAGGTGGAGCCCTTCTTCCAGAAAGGTGACTCCGAACAACAGGAGCTGTAGGCCAGGTGTGCTCCCCACAGAGCAGAGAGGCTGTGCCAACTGCAGGCAGCTCCCTATGAATACCTCATTACCTATGGCCCTCCTTCCAGGTACAGACCTGTGTGGGGCTGGACTCCTGTGCTCACTTCTCTGGGCCTCTTTGTCTTTCAGATTGCAGAGCCTGAGGCCTGTGATCAGATGTACGAGAGCTTAGCACGACTCCATTCAAACTACTACAAACACAAGGTGAGTGGGCTGCGGGCTTTTACATCCCAGCCTCTGTTGGTGGGCCAAGAACATTGAAAATCTGATTATACAATGTTTTGTAAAGAATGGTGGTTTTCCTACTTTCAAATGTAACCAGCAATTTCAACAGGCTAACAAAGGTGCCTAGTAGAGGTTTTAGGTCACCTAAATAAAAGCTTTTTAAAATTATGAATAACAGCCATATATTTTATATGCCATTGTGTGCTCCTGGGAGTGTGTGACAGCCATTGGATCTCTTACGTATTTTCCCATCCACGTTGATGGAACTGATACTTCACACTCTGATGAAGATGGGGTGGCTGGGAAAGCCCCAGCAGACAGAGCTGTGCTTTTGCTCAGCCCTGATGTGACTACTGTCGAATTCTACTTAGTACGGTTTTCCCAGACTTGAAAAATATGTTCAGTAACTCCACAAATAGACATGGCCAAATGGAAAGCCTACATTCTTCTCTAAATCCTCTCTACTCAAAATGTGATCCGTTAGCAGCAACTTGAGCATCACCTGGGAATGAGTTAGAAAAGCAGATTCAGGGGCCCCACCCAGAACCCTGGGCCTCACCCAAGGAGTTGAATGCGTTTTCTAGGGGATTTGTTTGTTCATTCAAGCTGCCTGCTCAGGACCCTTCTGGTTCTAGCAAGAACTAGTGTTGACCTCAAGGTGGCGCTGCTCTTCTTGCCTCTGGATGTCCAGGGCCCTGATGAACTGTGGTCAGAGAGCAAAGCTGGTGTGCTGCCAAACTAATCTTCTCCCTCCATTCTTTCTCCTGCCCCTGTGCCAGTATCCCCGCCCCAGAGACACTACCTTCAGTGGCCTGTCCGTGGAAGAGTACAAACTGATCCTGTCCACAGGTATTGAAAGCACAGTTACCCTTTCTGGTTGGTTTATAAGTGATTCTTTTTGAGTTTGAGATGCCTAGAGGAATTATTTATAAGACAAAGCCAAGGTGATGGAAAGCCTTTGTGGAATAGCCCAGAGGAAATTCTGAAGCTACAAGGCCCACGCTTTTTGGCTATAGAATGTAAAGAAGGTCAAAGACATGATTTGGAAAAGAAAATCTATCTTTAGTGCTGTTAATTTCAAAGCTGGGCAGCAGAGAGCAGGGGAATACTTATTTGCCAAATGGAAGTCATTGAAATCAGGATGGAAGGAAAATAATTTTATTTTTATGGTCCTAAGGGGGTCTTATAAACAATGAGGGTTTTAATTAAAACAAAAAGCCATTCAATAAACGTGTATGGGGATATCCGCTTATGAGTTATCTGACCCAGGGGACACAATCTGTGGGTTAGATAGGGGTCCGACTGTATGTTTTGGAGTTATTGACAGACCCCAGTTAACAAGAAAGGAAACCCCCTGCCCAGCCCAGCCCCTCCCTACTTCCCCATATCCATTGTCACTGAAAGGAGGTGGGGGCGGGGGAGCCAGGGTCAAAGTAGGCAGGTACTGGAAAATTACTATTTTTATTGCCAAGGATATTATATACAAAAATAGGCTAACCTTTTCTGGGAGGGCATGGCCCTGAAACATTTGCCATCTGGTACTCTAGAAATTTCTTTTTCCTTCTCTTCTGGCAGCTTTCAGAAACTAAGTTTTGGGGATTTGACCTTCTAGAAAACTCTTACCCTTTGCAGCAGATTAAAATTTGGCGGTGTCACCTGCTGTTTGTTGTATGTTGACTCTCAGAAAAATCAGGATAATTTTGACCAGGCAGAATCTCTTTATTGGCATTTTTTCCCCTAATTTCTAAATTTACTTCTATGTCCCTGCCATATAATTACCAAGTGCCCACTGTCACTGTGAAGGCCCAGAGAGCTTAAGCAAAGTTTGAGCTTGAAATTAGGATGGGAATAAGTTCCAGAGGCCCTGCCTCTGCCCATTAGCCTTCAGGAGGCCTCCGAGTGAGCCACAGGCAGAAACAAGGCCTGGGAGATGCCGCTTCCTGCTGAGCTGCAGCCTGTTCTGGCGGGGAATTCGGCCCTAGGAAATTTGCTGATAATTTGTTTTCAGGCAAGCTTCATATTTTTGTTGCAACTTTTTAGAGATGTTTCTTCTGATGGGACAAGAAGAGACCTGTAGCACCGAATAGTGATAGACTTTGAGGGCCCAGCAGCCATGTAGGTGGACAGGGATCCTGCAGTGTCACCAAAAGTCCCTGGGGGAGAGTTTGTACTCACAGCTGAAGCATAGTGCATGTCCCAATTTAGTCAAGAGCCCACTGACCACAAATGGTAATGAATATTTATGTTGCCTCTTTTGTTCAAAAAAGAAATTATTTTTCTCTGGAAGCTTTGTTAACAGATGAAAATTTGGACTATGAGAGTCAAAGCATACTATGGGAATTAGGGTACCTAAATCTAAAATACAGGTGAAACTAGTTATCATGAAACAGTCCTGAAGACACCATAGACCAGGGACCTTCTGCTGGGGGAGAATAGTTGTCACAGCTGGTGAGAGCAGGGATACAATGGTGTCTAGTGAGTAGAGGTCAGGATGCTGCTACACATCCTACAACATAAGGACAGCCAGCCACAAAAAAAAAATTACCCGGTTCAAAAAGTCAACAGTGTGAAGGCCGAGACCCTGCTAGGTGTGAGGGGGGGGGGGTCTTCTCAAACAAGGGTCCCCCCAGCTCTCGCCAGCCCTCCTGCTTTTAGAGTCATTGCCTCCAGTATTTCTTTAATCCTTACAACTTTTGATGTTTGTGCTTTGTCCTCATTTTATAGATCAGGAACCCGAGCCTCAGAGGGTTCAGGGATTTGCTTGAGGGCCCCGAAGGTCAATGACAGGGATTCGGGTCCAAGTCCACTTCCCTCCCCATGTTGCTCACTCCGCAGCATGCAGTGGACCCACACCTCCAGGGCTGGATTCAGCTGCCCAACTTCCTAGCTGTGTGACCTGAGCGAGTTACTTATCCTCCCTCTGCCTCAGTTTCCAATCTGAAGTATGGCGATAGCAAGGTCTATGTGGAGTAGGCAGGTGTGGCAATAAAGTCACGGGCTGCATAGCTGACACTACGGTACCATTTCTTTGCCTTCTGTGGAACAGGCATGCCCTGCTTAGATTCTGAGGGTGAAGAGGCACAGGTGACCACTGTGTGTGCTATCTCAGTCACCATGAGCAGTCATTTCCTTATTAATCCCGTGTAACCTGGCCTTCAGAGGCTGGTCCACACTTCTCTTTTTAGGAACACACTCTGTGGAAGCAGTGTGTGCTTTTCGGGGAAAGCACGAGGGGCCATCCACATAGTCAAGTTGTAGACTTCAGCATCTCTCTCTCTCTTTACCTCCTTGTGCAGACACTTTGGAAGAGTTTAAGGAGATGAATAAGGGCATGTGGAAGAAACTGCAGGAGAAGTTTGCCCCCAAGAGTCCTGAGGAGAAGCACAAGACCTGGGCCCGGGTCTTATCTCGCCCACGTACCTAAGTGGAGTTTCATATGTCACCATTGTTAATAAAACCACCCAACTTCCCCCGACCCACAATTTGGAAATCTCACTCAGCTGTCATGAAAAGGAAGACCCCTCCATAGTAAGGCAGGTTTCTGCCCAAGCAGAGATGCTGTGTGAGTGTCCACCAGAAGGGGACGGGGAGGGAGGGCTCCTGGGGAGAGGAAGTGCAGGTCCCTCGTGGGCCTGGGAGGGGGCTGGCAAGGCCTCCACATAGGTGCTTCTTGACAGCCCTGGGAGCTGCAACTTGCCAGCAGGGTCTGGTGGCCCCAGTAGGGTTCTCAGTTTCCCTGTTGTTATAGGAGCTGCTGGGAGGAAGCCAAAACCAGCAGCAAATATCTAAAAGGGCATCATGCTGCAGACACAGCAGCTGGGAGGGGGACAGCCAAGAGATGTGAATCCTGTGTGTACCCGCTGGCTCAGAGAAGGACGGAGCACAAACCTCTGTCCCTGGCCCGCATACTCAGTCGTCATAAGGGACAGCAAAGTCTTGACACGCCATGGCCAGGTGGAGCCTCAGGTTGTGATTCAGTACAGGACAGGTTCTGTGGAAGGCCACAGGAAGAGGCCCTGCAGGCTATGGACAGAAGGCTGTACTACCCCAGGGTATCTTGGCTTGTACTAGTAGACATTCCCATTCCCACTGCTGAGAGGAGGGGCGAGGCAGGGAGTAGTACCCCTCTAGGTATAAGACAGGACTGGGCTCCTAGAGACCTTGGGGTGTTTTGAAATACACAGAATAAGTTACAAAGAATCCCAGTGGAAACCAGAAATATAGTTTTGTCCGGGGAGCCCTTTTAGAAATCACAGATGTCGCTCAGAGCATCTCCTAGAAGCCCAAGAGAACAGATCATGTTCCTGTCCTCTGCCAGTTGATCCCCATAGTCCCCAAGTGAGTACAACAAACACATCCTTTTCAATGGGCTAGACTTCTATTAATTTATTTAAGGAAATTAACATATTAGTTCTTGGGATAAAGGCTTTGTAAAACATTACACCAAAAGGAGAAAAAACAAGCAGTCAAAAAACAGCCACTCACACAGGTCCGACCTTGTCCCCTGCACACAACTTCCCTAGGAAGCTCAGGGTGAGGCCCAGGAGGAAGGCCGTCCATCCTTGAGTCATCAGGCCGCCCAGACAGGGTTGTGAGGTCTGCACACTGTCCCAGCAAATCAAGGCACAGGGGGAGTCGTGCAGCCACTTGGGCTGGACACACACCTGGAATAAGTTAAATAACAAAGCCCTAAAATTGCTAGGAACAGCATTGCTACCACTGCCTGCACAGGCAGGCAGCAACCAAAATGTAGTGCTTGGAGATAAAGAGGGGACCCCACTGCTAACCCGCAAAGAGGACTACAAAGGAATGTCAGTTATTGCTTTGAGGAACAGAGGTCTCAAGGACTTCCCCTAAGGCATTAAGGTAAACTGAGTCCCGGTGAATTTCCGAGTCTCTTATGGGCTCTAGGCAGGACTGTCAGCTCTAGGCTCCCCTCCTGCTGGTCAAAGCCTGGGCTAGAGAGGGGGCAACTGGCGGAGAAGGAGCAGGAGGCTGGGTGGGCACCTCGCCTCGAGAGGTTGGTGGGCCCATCAGGCACCTGACCCAAGGGAAGGGGGCAGTGTTGTTCCCAGACACAGTCTCCAGTGACAAAGATCCCCTGTTGGGGCTTCCACTGCTCTTCTCAGCGGCTCATGCAGTTCTGGACGTCCACGAAGCCCAAGCGCTGCCTGCGTTTCCGCTGCTCTGTCATCTGGGGTTAAACAGATGCCTGGTCAGGCCGCCCAACGCCCCTCCTACTGTGGGCCCAGCTGCTGTTAAACACTGGTGACAGGCCAGGGCCGCTCAGGGTGCTGCACAGATGTCAGCTTTCAAACCCTCGTTCTCAATTAGTGTGTCACAAACCCCTGATTTGGTGCAGCTGGGAGACCACCCCACACTGGAGGAGGCGTTGCCTTATCGTGCAGTCACTGCCAGGTGCAGAGGAAAAAGCTCTGGGCGAGGGGACATCTAAGGTGCTTCAGACCCCTTCACCCGCTGACCCTGGGAGGAACTGGCTGCTGGAGGAAGAGGACGGACCAGGAAGGGCCCCAAGCTTCCACTTGACTTTGTCTTCCAGGGTCGTGGGGCAAGGGTGACCCCAAGCCAATTCACAAAGGAATATTTGGGATCTACCTTCACATCCCAAGTTGGGGAGGCACTGCGACACTTGGCTCCCCACCCACTTTATGGCTGGGCTTCCATCAGACCCCAGAGCTGGGCAGGGCAGGGCAGATACACACCTGCTCCTTGAGCTCATTGAGCTGGGCTGTGAGGTGGGACACCAGTTTCATGGTGGAGGTGAGCTTGTCCTGGAGAATCCGGATCTCATTCTGCTCCCCCTCACCCTCGTTGCTCACCAAGGACATGGCCCGCATCCGTGGGAACCAGTCCAAATTCTTGTTCTGGAAGAGACCACCAGTGGGGTGAGCAGGCTTGAGCCTGGTGCCGAGGCCTCGCCTAGGAAAACAGTGTTTCCACAGGAGGCTTTTGCCACACCCTGGACAAATTATTTGCCAGGGATGTGTCATGGGAAAATATGAATTGACCTCGGTCCTCCCCAGCCAGAGGGAGCCAGCAGTGAACCTCTGCCACCATGACAGTCGGCCTTCCATTAGCCTTGTTGACAGTCTGAGTCCTTTGCTGATATCAGTGCCATCTGTTACCCAAGGGTACAGCAAAGGCCTCTGCACCCAGAGCCCGAATCTCCTTCCTTCCTTCCTGACATACACACCCCAGGCCCCAGGAAGACTCGAGTCAGACAAATGGCCAACTGAGGGAGCAAATGGCTCTGCTAAGGAGGGCTGGCATCAGACACGTGCCAGGCAAAGCCACATTTCCAGGACAGGAGAAAGGGGAGGGAAGGGAGCAAGCCAGTTTTCTGGCTCTTGTTGCAAGCTATGAATTCTCAGCCTAACAGATAAACCTGTACTCCAAGCCCCCTTTACACCATAGACGCAAGAGACAAATAGAACTCCCATCTTTGCTGTCTGCACTCCCCTGTGACTGTGGAAATTGAACAATATTGGATTCCTCCAAGCCTGCTATTTTGAGCTTTTCCCCTACTCCTTCATGACCTGGGGCCAAGGAAGCTGCCCTCCCTCTTGCCAGGCTAGAAAAGGCCCACTCATAATCCCAGCAATTCCCGATGGCTGAAGCAGAATCACAAATTTGAGGCCAGCCTGGGCAACTTAGCAAAATCCTATCTCAAAAAAGAAAAAAAGGGCTGGGATGAAGCTCAGTGATAGAGCACCTCTGGGTTCAGCCTCCAGGACCACCCATAAAAAAGAGAAAAAAGTCCCCCTCAGAGTGACCCACAAAGCAGCAGCCCCAGGAAGTCTTCCCACTCCCACAGCTGCTCAGTATCACCAAACCCCGGGCCTAGGGCAATACTTGTCCTTGTTTGGGTGGACAGGTTTGCTGTGGAGTGCTTTCTCCTGACTCCAGAGAGTGAGAAGGTCCCTCACAGCAGTGGGCAGCTGGCAGGGCTCTGTGCAGCCAAGGGCTGGCTCCAGCTGCTCCTTGCTCCCTGCTGGCCTTCCAACAAGTGTCTACAGCTGTCACCCTCCAAGCCTCCCAGCACAGTGCAATCAGACGTGGCCACTCCTCTCCAGGGCCTGGGGGCCATGGGAAGCCGTGCGTGGCCAGGAGGGCCTCTGGTGCACAGCCATTTTGACTCTAGAAAGCCTGGCTTGGAGCCCTGGGGCAGAGACCTCTCGGCCCCACACAGCCTTCCTTCTCACCTTGATCATCTGGGCCACGTAGCTCTCAGGGCCCGTGTAGTCCGTCCTATTCTTCACACGGACCAGCACGATGAAGTACAGGTAGTTCCACATGTTATGCTCCAGCTTGATGTGCTCCTCAAAGGACACTGTCTTATTGTCAAACTTGTCCCTCTCTAGACCTGAGGGAGGGTGCAGAGAGTGAGAATGAAGCCATCATCCTCCAAGAGCCATGGTGGGGCCACCTTGTGGAGGGGACAGGGCCTCTCCAGGCAGTGGGGACATTAGTTCTTGTGATAAACACTTCCAACAGCCCACTCTGGACTATTTAGGTCACTCTATTTAAAGCACCAGCCACTTATCCATGGAGATCCTCCCCTGTCCAGCTGCAGCCCTCCAGCAGTAGCCGCTGGAGATTCGGAACCAATGCCAGAATCCCTGAGCCCAGGGGAAGCAGAAATAGCTGGGTAAGGGATGTGTCCTGCAGGTGTTCTGCCCCTCAGTCTCAGGTGGCTGGTGAGGGGAAAAGCACTGGACTGAAATCAGAAGATCAAGGTCACTGATGGCTTCAGGTTCCTCATCTGTTAACTGAGGTTTAAAGCAATGGCTCCTGGGGTCCCTTTTCATTCCTTTCTATCACTCCTAATGCAAACAAGGCCAGCTCTCAGTTTCAGGATTAGCAGGCAGCCTCAGGCCATCCGCTTGTGACAAGCTCTCCAGTGGCTACAGGAGGGGTAGAACTGAGGCTGCCAGCAGCCTCAGAAGACAATCCAGCCCCTGGGCCACCAGCTGCGCAACACCGCAGCAGGAAGCAGGCCTCACCACAGATGAAGCATGTGGTCTTGAGAATCTCCTCCTTCTTCTGTTTCTCACTGCGCAGGTCAGCAAATGTGTCGATGATCACCCCAAAGATGAGGTTCAGCACGATGATGATGACAATGAAGAAAAACAGGAGGTCGTACACCACCCGGGCTGGGAAGAGAGACTCCTGCAGAGGCGAGACAGCGAGGCTGGGGCAGTAGTCCCCAAGTTCACCAGGTCAGGGCTGTGGTAGTGGGGGACCGACAGGGGAAATGAAGGTCTCTGGCTCCCAGAGGCTGGACGGATGGCAGTGGACCCCCATCCGGCTCTGTGGAGTGAGAACTGCAAGTAGAAGCCCTGAGTCTGGAGTTGGGAAGAGCGGGCCCAGACAAGACAGCAGGAGGGAGCCCTACAGAAGGAGGCTGGCATAGGGAGCGGGGGCTGCAGGTCTAGGCTTGTTTCTGCCCCTAACTTTTAGTGAGGGGAAGGAGCTCCGAAGGGCTGGGGCTGGGGCTCAGTGATAAAGTGCTTGCCTACATGTGCAGGGCCCTGGGTTCCATCCCCAGCACCGCAAAAAAGAAAAATATCAGCTCTGTACTTCTCTGCCCCACCCTCAGGATGCCTGGCCTCACACATTCTAGAAAGCTCTTTCTGGCTGGAAGGTAGCTTCTCACTCCCAAGCAGCTGGGGGTGGACTGCATTCAGGGCTGACTGCCTGAGCCAAATCATGAGGACTCCTGATGAAGCCGACTCAGCTTTCCTGTGTCCCTGCCCGCCCCCACCCCTGCTGCCGGCCTGCAGTGTGCCCAGCAGAGGCCACAGCCTGACTCACACCTTCCCTAGCCCTGGGGCGAAGTTTGTTTGCCAAGGTCTTTCCTTGTGGCATCTACAGTGAGCTGGGGGCAGGGCAGAGGTGGGAACTGGACAGCTCAGGAACAGCATAGCTGGAGTTGACGGTCATAGAAAGCAAAGAAACTGGCACAGAACTGGGCGGGGTTGGGGGGGCGGCCACCACTGGCGGTTCCAGCAGAGCCGGGCTGCTGACTGGCTGTAACCCAAAGGCAGGACTCTTCACAGATGCTGATCGGGACAGGGTTTGGGCCTCATGAATTCGGGAGTGGGACAGAGGGTACTCACATCTTTGGAGGGCTTGCGGAGAATGTCACCCACGCCACCACCATTGCGTAGCCCGTGGTTCATGACAGTGACAATGCACATCAGCAGAGTGTCACAGGCCCGCTCCGTGCTATCCAGCTCCTCATCCTCTGTGAATGGAGAGCATGCTCAGACCCAGGCCACCTGCCTCTGCCCAGCCCCCACCCAGACTCCACAAACATACCTCCCTCACCTTTGAGGGCCTCAGGCATTGCCACCCCAGAGACACAGTCCACCTGGTCCGCGTGACACGTGCCCATAAATGCAGCCGCTCCATGTGGCATCCCTAGGGGACTGGCTATAGGGGATAAGGACAACGTCATAAGGAAGTCCAAATGCCCAGCCTTATCAGCCACTTGGGTCTGTCCCCAGCATTACTTCCTCCAGAAGACCTCCCTTGTTTCTGTGTGCTCCCTACTGTGTCTGGCCACGCTGCAGGGTCCTCATGCCTCTGCCCCTACTGGGCTGTTCACTAAGGGCAGGGAGGCATCTCTGTACCCGAGCCTGGCACACAGGGAGCCCCTGCATACAGGCCTAACACAAATGACAGGTCATAAGGGGCTTCAGCACTCAACCAAGTGCCTCCCAAGGCTATCCCCCGCCCCTCCATTGATCAGATTGGTGTGAGCTAGACCAGTTGGGAGGCTGACTAGTGTGAGCTAGACCTTCCCAGAATCCATCAGCAGGAAAAGGCAGGGAGTCTGGTGGGCATAAGAACCTCAGGTCTGTCCTGCCCTGGATGGCCCAGTCCCTTCACACATCCCTGCCCTCAGAGGAAGCCCCTGAGACCTCTGGAGTGGTTGCCTGGCAGCCGGTCCACCTCGAGGATGAAGTCATCCTTGAGGAAGAGGAAGCCCACAATGGAGAAGAGGTAGACAAGGATGAGGGCCAGCAGGGCAGTCAGCAGAATGGAGCGGCCATTACGGGTCACACTCTTGATGACGTTGAACAGCGTCTCCTCTCGGTAGATGAGGTCAAAGAGCTGCAGGGCAGGGAAAATCTCCCTGGGGACCTTGCCAGACCCCCAAGGGCTGCCTGGGCTCTGGATGATTTCCCACCGGCTCTGCCAGTGGGGCCTGGGCTCAAGCAGGAGTAACTGAGCTGAGTGGCCTTGTCAGGGGAGGCTTCTGGAAGGAACCTGGAGTCCTAAGACCATGAAAGTATAGTGGCCCAAGGACACTGTGAAGGTGGCACAGGCAGGCAGATGCCAGCCAGAGAGGGAGAAGGACAGCCACACAGAATACATTCGCCATGCACTAGGAAATACTCTAAGTGCTTTTCAAGGATTAATTTGTTTTCGTGCATTCTCACAGTAATTCTAGAAAGTAGAGGCTGTCACCTCCATTTTACAGATAGGGAAACTGAGCTATGGGCAGATAAGAAACTTATCCAAAATTACACAGCTAGGAGCAGCCAAGCTGGCATGCAGACCCATGGTCTGGCTCCCAAGTGCAGGCTTGACCCTCCTTGTCCAGGAGAGCGGGGGCAGATGGGGGCCAAGCTGGAGTCGGGTGCGGAAGACTCTGAAAATCCTCCCAGCCCAGAAGCAAAACGGCTGACAGAGAGATGAGTGCTGGGGACCCCCTAGCAGCTCATGAGAAGCCCCTCAACTGCTCCCCACTGCTGTCCAGCCCCCGCCCACCCAGCAGGCTCACCAGGATGCTATAGAAGAGCTCATGGGCAAAGAGGCCAAGGACACTAGTCAGGATGTAGCCCACGTGGTAGAGGAACTCCATGTCCATGACCATGGCCTTATAGCCCCGGATGAAGGTGCCACGGTTGCCCACGAAGCTCACCACAAACACGATCTTGTTGGTCAGCTGGGGACAAGTGCAGGGGACGAAGATCAGTGCCCACCACCTACCTGAACTCTCTACCCCTGCCTCCAGCTCACCCCATGCTCAAAGGCTGGGCCTCCAGCATGGTGAACAGGAGCTGACCCTGCTCAGCATGGGAGGCGTGGCATTAATGGAACTGTTTCCAAAAATGATGGGATCCTGGGACTCAGAGCAGAAGACAAGCCCCTGGGTGCTCCAGCTCCAGGAAGAAACTGAGGTTCAGGTAAAGGAGGATAGGGGCAGAGATCTCCCTGGCCTTTACAGGGGCTGGGTTAGTGCCTTGCTTAAGACACTTTATTTATTTATTTATTTATTTATGTCAGGAAATTGACATAATATATAAATTTTGATGGCTATCTGTGAGCAGTGGCTTTGGGCTGTGCAGAGCCAGCACAATGCATGACAGCCCTGAAGCCACTGCTCCAAAGTGCTTCCTGTCTGTCTGTCTGTCTCTGAGTACCAGATTCCCCCAGCTGCTGAGGGAGAGAGAAAAGGTACAGAACGGACCCAACCACTGGTCTGCAGTGAGCCTGGGACTCCAACAGAGAAGGGGTGTGGAGCAGAGCAGGCCTGGGAACAGCAGGCCAGCCCCGGGTCTGACTCAGGGAGGGGCTCCCTCGTGCACTCACGTTGAGGGCACCCAGGATGTTGAGCGTGGGCCCAATGCCCAGATAGTAGATGGAGCGCAGGATGAGCGCCACAATCAGGGGACGGATGCTGTAGCGCTTGGTGAACAGAGCCGCGATGGAGAAGCAGATGAGGATCCAGAAGAGCAGCGAGATGAGCGGGGAACCCAGCACACCTGGGGGCGCAGCAGGGGTGAACAGGGCTCGCGCAGCCCACCCTGGCCCAACGCAGGTCCCAGGAACCCAAGGCTCTCCCGGTTCTGAAAGCCTTTCCTTTTAAGTTCCCGTTGCCTGGTTTTAGCCTCCTTTACTCCTGCATCTCTGGGCCCAGGGGAGGTGCCCTATCCAGCTGCAGCCTCCACATCAGGCTCTGGCTCACATGGTTGTGTGTATGCCTGCATGTCCATGTGCCACCTCCCAGGAGACCAAAGATGTTGCCTGTCCCTCGGGCCACACCTGACTCCCCAGGATGGCCCACAAGCCCAGAGAGCAGTGCAGGGCGTTTCCTCCTGGTCTGCACCTGGTCCCCTCAGAGCCTGGCTGGCCCTGAGGCTTTGGTCTAGCCCGAGGAGGGCCACGGTGGACTTCCAGGCCCTGCTGACTGACCCCTGGTCCTCACCTGTGGATGCCCCCTCCACATAAGGGTAGAAGAAGGCGATGATGATGTTGATGAACACCGCCAGGTTGAAGGAAATGCTGCCCCACAGGGTCATGCGGCGGGAGAACCAGTAGATCAGCGGCATGCCTGGGGAGGGTGCAGCACGCTGGTGGAAGGGGGTCTCTCACTGACACCTGCCCACCCCGTTCCACGTGGAGCCCTCCAAGCTCCAGGCCACACTCTGGAGAGAGCTGTGATTGGAAGAGCCTCTCTCCAGGGTGGGGGTGGGGTGCCAGGGGGGCCTAGGGAGCCTCAGCCAGGGGCGTGGGGGCCGCCTGCCCTGCTCTGCCCCGCCAGGTCCTTACTGCGGAGCTTGCGCTGCCACTCCATCTCGTTGTGCAGGAAGGAGGACTGGTCAAAGAAGTCGCTCACTTTGCTGCCCTGCTCGTCCTGCTCCGTGGTGGTAAAGAGCCGATGCTTGGTCTCCTCCGTCAGGAACTGGCAGATGCCGGGCACTGGGAACACGATCTGCTCCATGCTGCGGTCCTGCCTCACA
Source organism: Ictidomys tridecemlineatus (assembly GCF_052094955.1). Classification (NCBI taxonomy): domain Eukaryota; kingdom Metazoa; phylum Chordata; class Mammalia; order Rodentia; family Sciuridae; genus Ictidomys; species Ictidomys tridecemlineatus. The sequence continues at coordinate 116,708,337 of NC_135484.1, forward strand.
ATCTGGGTGCACACAGACCCCCGAGTCACACCTGGGCGAGGCCCTCCCTCAGCCCAGCCCCAGTGCCCTCTGGGCTCACCTCAATCTGTGAGGTATGGTTCTCATAATAGGCCAGGGGGTCCTCCTCCTCCTCCTGAGCAGGCACTGAGGACTTGAGCATCTGTGACAGCTGCTTGTTGTTGAGGCTGAGCTGAGGTCAGGGAGGGTGCCCTGGTCAGGCCCCAAAGCTCCCACAGCCAGGCCTGGCACCGACTCCAACCTGCTAGGCCTGAGTCCCAGTTCCAACTAAACCCAAGGAATGCCCCCTGCCCCTGCAGCAGCCCAGACCAGGCCTTCCCAACTAGGATCCAGCTCAGAGCATCTAGAGGTAAAAGAACCACAGCCAGAGACTCCTACAGGACAATGGGCACCTTCAGTCATGTCCAGGTGTGACCAGACCCACCTCAGATCCACCCTGGTATTGCGTGCAAATTTTTTTTTCTAGCTCTGGGATTGAACCCAGGGGTGCTATTCCACTGAGCTACATCTCCAGACATTTCTATTTTTTATTTATAAATTTCTGAGGCTGGCCTTGATCTTGCAATCCTCCTGCCTCAGCCTTCCAAGTCACTGGATTACACTGGTGCTCCATGATGTCAGCTTGCTTCTACTTTTAAATCCACGTTTTATCTGGCCAACTCCCATCCCAAGCCTTGACCCCAAGTTGTAGCCCAACTCGGCTCCAAGCTCCTCCCTAGTACCAAGCCTCTCCTCTTGGTTCCAGGCCCTATACCTTGCTCTTCCCAAATTCCCACTTCTGCCCTCACCACAACCAGGCCTCCAGATAGAGGCCATCCAATCTCCTGCCAGGCCAACCTGCTAGGCCTGAGTCCCAGTTCCTAGGCCTAAGCCTACCCACCCCTACTTTCCCAGTACACCCACCATTGAAGAGATGCCCTCAGCCTCCTCTTCTTGGATGCGCCTCACGGGTCTCAGCAGATGCTGCAGCTGTTTGTTGTGCCTGGAAAGCTAAGCAGAGGGCAGTATGGTTATTGGCAGGGTCTATGGGGGCATGGCCTCAGGGGTGGGGCCAGGTGGAGTCAGTACCTGTAGGGCCAGGATGTAGATGTTATGGCCCACTTCACGTGGGCTCACCTCCGAATTCTCCCGCTCCTCTTCCTGTAGGTAGGCCTTCTTGATGACGTCCACCTGGAGGGACAGCACCTGCTTGAAGGCCCTCCTCCTGCCCAGCACACCCTGCCCAGGGCTGTCATCCCACCTGCCCCCCTCACCAGCTCCTGAGGCCGCAGGCTGATGAGGATGCGCTCAGCATTTTCACTGTCATGGCGGCTCTCCATCAGAGCCAGGAGCAGCTTGGACGCATTGTCCTGGGTGGGAAAGGCCAGGGAAGCAGGCCCCAGTCTGAGAGCACCCTCCACATCCCCAAAACCTTTCCTTACACTAGCCAATCCCCAAGATGTGCCATGCCCTTCCAATCCCCCACCCAGGCCTGTGCTCACCCCACCCTGTGAAAAATGCACACCAACCCCCAAACAGCCAGCACATAGGAAGTCCTTGGGTGAACCAAGAATGCGCTTGCCTCTTAAGTGTGAACCCAGCATGTTTGCTCACGTGTACTCTTGAGGAATGTAAACATGCACATATTATAGGCATGTGTGTGCACATCATGACACGCTCACACACACACACACAATGCCCCCACTCCACTCCACTATGCACACTCAATGCTAAGCCCCACACACATGTGCACAGGCATCCACCTGGGCATGCTCATGTGAGCCTGCCAAGGGCCTCACCTTGAGTTGCAGCACCAGATCCATCCGGTACTTGCACAGGGGGCTGATGTCATTGAGAATCAGTGCTGTGATGATGTCTATGCCATTGGACTCATGCGTCACGATGCAGGTCTAAAGGAAGCAGTGGGAGACACAGGGTCCAGACCCCTAGGAACTGTGGTGGCTTCAGCGGCCTCAGCCTCTTTCCCTACCCCACCGGCTCCGCCCACCTACACGTTCACCTGCCACCCCAACTGCCGCCCACCCGGCCAGGCAGCTCACTTGGTTCTCGGGGCAGGGGCCCTGGCAGTACTCAGTAAGGGTCTCCAAGGTCTGGATGACAAGGCCCACATTGTCCTCATTGATGTAGAGCCCCAGCAGCCCCAGGCCCCCAGTGGTGCTGCCACACATGATGTCCAGGAACTGCAGCGTCTCGCACACCAGGTTGTAGTTGGTCTTATTGTTCTGACAGCGAAGGAAATTCTGCAGAACACAGATGGGCACAGCAGGGCTCCAGCTGCTGGGGGAAGCCCATCTGAGGACCATGGTCCCATGTGCCGCAGGGGCAGGGGAATTGCCAGCACAGAGCAGGGTGGCCAGCCAGATGATGGGCACCAGCCACAGGGCACGGCCAGGGAGCAGGCAGGGCTCAAAGGCTGGCTGGACAGAGGACCAGGGCAGGTGCAGGTCAGGCGCTCACCTGCAGGTCGCGGTTGTGGTTCTCGCACAGCAGCTGCAGAAAGCGCAGGATGGGCTGCATGATGAGCACAGACAGGCCCATCTCGCTGCTCTGCACGCGCTCACCCGCCTCATGCCCCCGGCCCATGCTGGGGCCCAGGGAATAGCGGTACGAGGAGCCAGGCATGGAGAAGGAGGCCACGCGGCCTGCGGGGGAGACCAGGTGGGGCTGGGCCTCTGGGAGCTGCCAACCCCTCACCCTCACCTCTGTCCCTTGCCTGAGCCCCCCGCCACCATGCACCCTGTGCCCCTGCTTTGCACCCCTGACCTTTGGCAGTGGGGTCTGTCGGCTCACGGTCCTCACGGGACTGGCTGCCCAGGTCATTCATGTTGACGGCTACTGTGGATTTGGTCTCCTGCTGGGCCCGCTTCATGCGGTCATGCAGGACCTTAAAGAAGCGCTCTGATTTCTTGTCACTTGTCATCAGGTTGTAGAAGGACTTCTGGAGGTGGACAGTGGAGGGGAGCAGCCTCAGCACTAGGCCTGGCTCTCAGAGGCCAGACCCAGGGCCACTGAGAGCCAGGCCCAGTTCCAGCACACTGAAGCGGGGAAGCAGAGACGCTCCTGCCCTGGGACTGAGGCCCGCAGAGCAGGTAGGGGCATCAGGGGGGACAGGGAAGGGCCCGACGGCTGCTCTGCTGGAGGCCTACACCCCCTCCTCAGTCCTGCAGTGCCTGTGCTCCTGCGTTTCCCACCCCCCACACCAGCCAGCCAGAGGGCTCCCCTTTGAAGTCTAAGTAAAGTTCCTGCTGTGCTTGAAACCCAGCAGAGGCTCCATGTCCCCCTAAGAAAAGTCATGGCCTCTCCATGTAATGGCCCCACCCTCCTCCTCCTCTTCCACCCTTGCACAGGTGCTCCTCCACCCAGAGTCTCCCCAGGTGTGCACATGCTCACCTTAGGTCCCATTCCCGTGCCCTCTGGGGCCTGGCCTGCCACTCCCTTTAACACAACCCCATGCCTGCACCCCAGAGCCCCTGGCCTGCGCCACACCCTCTATCCTGCATGCAGTTAACTCATCACCCGTGTCCTCTCTAGGACGCGAGCACCAAGAGTGCAGATTTTGTCTCTTTGCTGATAAACCCTCGGTTCTAGACCACTGCCAGGCACACAGATGGCGCTCACCAGTGATTTATCAAATGGTGAGTGTTTGGATGGTGAGGCTAAGTGGAGAGGGCCTGTGGAGGAGCCAGACCTGGAGGCTGTGGGAGAGGAGGGAGGCAAGGAGGCCTGGGAGAGGCTGAGAGGCCAGGATGGGGGGACACCATGGGGGTGGGCAGTGAGGAGAGTGCTCAGGCCTGGTTCAGGAAGAAAGGGGTGCACATGGGGGAGGTGGAGACATCCTGGGTGGCCACCAGCACCCAGTCCTGCAGCCAAGTCCCCAAGCCTCAGTGACCCGCCTCCCCGCCTCCCTAACCCTAACCCTCCCACCCAGAGGAGGTAGAGGTGCGGTCCCCGCCCACTGCACACCTGGATCTCGGTGTTGCCCCCATCCAGCAGGCGGATGGCCAGACCAATGCTCTCCTGGAAGATCTTCTCATTCTTGGTGCTGGTGATGAGGTCACACACCAGCTTGGTGGCCCCCTCCTTGTCCAGCCGGCACTGGGTGGCAGCGATTGCTGACCAGTCTTGGTCCAGGCCTGGGGTGGGGACTCACTTGAAGGAAAGCTGGTGGGCAGGGATGGGGGGGGGGAGGGCCCAGGACTGGGAGAACAGGCCACCCAGAGACACAGGAGGAGAAGGCAGCACTGACCAGTGCCCATGGGGTCCGGAAGGTCCCCCCGAGAGCTGGACTTCCGGTTCTGGAGGTAGTTTTGTAGCAGCATCTTGCGTAGCTGGTTGCCCTGGGGGAGGACGGGAGTGAGGTTGCCCGAGGGTCCTCCCGCAACCCTGCACCCTGGGCCTGGCCTGCCGGTGTCCAGCCCCCCTGGTGTGCCCCAGCCTGGCACTCACCCGGTCCCCGTACTTGCTCTTCTTGAGCAGCATCTGCTGCAGGGTCCGAAGCACCTTGATGCACAGCTTCTCCTCGGGCTCCATGAGGTCCTTTGTGTGCTGGATCAGCCTGGACCAGTGAGGGCGGCTCAGGGGGCCTCCCTCCCTCCAGCCATTTCCCCAACCAGGGCCCATCCGGTCCCCACCAGACCCTCCCCTGGCCCAGGCCACCATGCCACGGTGTCCCAGAGTCCCACTCACTTGGACAGGAAGCCCCCGCTCTCACAGCGCTGATAGGCCTCGCTGCCCTCCAGGAAGAGCAGCTCCGGCCAGTGTAGGACGTCGACCAGCACAGACAGCTCTGCCTGCACCAGCGGCTTCAGCCTCTCCTCCAGGGCCGTGATGATGTCCTGGAAGAGCCAGGCTGGGTCACCGTCGCCCAAGAGAGGGTCAGGGCCTGACCACCACTCCCCCACCCAAACACCAAACAGCCCTGCAGATGGACCTGCGCCTGTCGGAGGGCCCTGCACCCCCAGATTCCCTGAGCGCCTGGCTGAGATCCCCAAGACCCGGATTATCTCCTTCTAGTTCTGTGTGGCCTTGCATCAACTCCTTGCCCTCTCTGAGCCTCAGTCTCCCTCCATGTGGAAACAATAGCCCCCCCACCCCACTCCCCGTGCTCCCTCCGAAGACAATAAGAGAGAACTGTGGACACACAGGAAGGTGCTGTCAAGAGGTGGTCCCGACCCTCCAGGAGCTCTGGCCCCACCCACTCGTCTCTGGGCTCTGCTGACACCTCAGTCCCTGGCTACAGGGTGCGGCCCTTCATAGAAGGCCAGGCACCCACTCCCACCTGCAGCTTCTCGATGATGTTCTTGTAGTCCCACTGGTTGGCGGTGGGGGTGACCCGAGGGAAGGCCCGCGTGGCCGACTTGTAGTTGGAGGCGTTCCGCTGGGCGGCGGCGGCACAGCTGGCTCCGCTGCTGAGCAGGGAGCTGATGTGGGCGTCCAGGTCCATGGGCAGCAAGATGGCCCGGCCCTTAGCTGGGGGAGGGGAGGGGCTGGAGGCCAGGCTCGGGCTGCCAGAGGCTGCCACATGGTGGGACAGGACAAACCAGACCAAGGTGCGAGGATCCCGCCCTGGCTCCCACCGGAGTGTCTCTGATTCTGCCCACTACTGCCTCTTCTCCACCTATTCCTAACCACAGACTGGCTCCCTCTGCCTGAGATCGTTTGCACATGTGCACACACACAACTCGAGTTGGGGAATGTTACTGCGCTGTTCCTCTGGGGAGCTGACTCAAGGAGAAAACAGCTTCTCTTAATTGCTGGGATGCCAGGTAGACACCCAGAAGGACTTACAGAATCACCTGGGAGCAGGTGATGGGAGAAGTTAGGGTGAGGTGCTGTGAGGCAGGTGCCCCTATGTAAAAGGAGGGAGCAGTGGCCTGGAGCTGGCCCGCGCCTGGCACACTCACCCACCATGGCGAGGGTGCGGATGCAGGCCTCCACGGAGCCCTTGTGCTGCTGCTGCAGCCATGGACACTCGAGCAGCCGCGTGGTGGACTGCAGCAGCTGTACCACGATCGTCTGGTGTGTCTGCAAGAGGCCACACGACCCCCCGCTCAGCCACCCTCCCCTGGGAAAGCCCGGGTCCAGTGGCCAGGGTCCAAGGACAGGGCCTTCATTAGCCACCACCTACTTCTATACCAAACAGAGTCATCCCCAATCCCTTCAGCAGTGCACAACCTGGCCAACATACACAGCAGCTGAGTTACTCCATAAGGTCCAAATCTGGGATCACAGTCGTATCACTTACTCTTTTGTTCCTTTTTTTAACTAATTTCCTTTTTTTTTTTTTTTACTCATTTTTTACTAATTTGTTTTGGTGATTCTGAGGACTGAACTCAGGGCTTTGCACATGTTAGACAAGCACTGTACTACTGAGCTATAACCCCAGCCCCCCACAAAAAAAATTTTAAAAAGTTAATTAAAGGGGAAAAATGATGTATTTACATAGTTTAAAAGCTAAAGGTCTTTAGAAGACACACTTTCTTTTTTTTTTTTCTTTCTTTTGTACTGGGGATTGAATCCAAGGGCACTGAACCACTGAGCCACATCCCCAGCCATATTTTATATTTTATTTGGAGACAGGGTCTCCCTGAGTTACCTAAGGCCTCACTAAGTTGCTGAGGCTGGCTTTGAACTCAGGATCCTCCTGCCTCAGCCTCCCAAGTCATGCAGATTACAGGCATACGCCAAACCCTCATCCCCACTTCCCTACACCAGGACAGCCCCGTCCACTGGCACTAAGAGGCTCACCTGCAGCGAGGTGCTGTTCTCCGAGAACGGGGAGCTGAAGAAGGCGTTGATGGTATCCAGCACCACGGTCAGCACGTACTTCTCCAGGGTGGGGTCTGCCAGGCGCTTCTCACGCTTGCTGCAGACCTGGGGGAGGAGAGAGGGGTCCCAGCGGTCCTCACGGGGGTCCCTCCACTCCCTGGTGGGAGGCTGCCCCTGCCCCCTGGCCCCCACACACCCGCGCCATGTCCAGGGTGAAGCTCTCAAAGAGTGTCCAGATGTGGTTGCTGGTGTAGATCTCCTTCATCTCCACCTCCGTGTCCACGTAGCAGTGGTTCACGAAGTTCACGTAGGCCATCTTCACCTGGGCAGTGGGCGGGGAGGGGTCAGGAGCGAGCGGGGCCGGGCCCAGGTCCTCCGGCCTGTGCGATGCCCGCTCCACCCCTGGCCTCGCGGTGGCTGTCTACCTCGCCCCTTCCTCCCCACCTCGGTGATGCAGTCCTCATGGGTCACCACGGACACCACGTCCTCCAGCGGCAGCAGGGAGGTGCACTTGATCTCAGTGTAGACGTTCTTGCCCTCGGCGCAGGCGGCCAGCAGGTCCACCAGGGAGATGTGGTACATGAGGGGGCTGTGGTCCTCCACGCCATCTCGGGCGGCCTTCATCATGTCCAGCAGGTGGGCCAGTGAGGCCTTGTCATTGTAGAACACGACCACGTCGTCGCCTGCATTCGTCAGCTGTGGGTGGGAGGTGGGCGGGCATCAGACCCCTCAGTCCAGCAGGCCCTGGCCCTGCCCAGCTCTGCGCTTTCCAGGGAGAGCCGGGGACCCAGACCCAGCATTTGCCCAGCACCAGGAAAACCCTCCCCTGCCTGTGTTCTGGAAGCTCTGACTGTCAGCTCAGGCCCTCGGTCATCAGAAACACTCACCAGGACCGGAAAGCCCTCTCCCCACTGTGGGAAAGATGCCCCACCCACGATGGTCTCAGAGACCACCCCTCTACTCTCACCCTTGGCTGACCCCTCCCTCCCCTGGCTCCCACAGCGGGTAATCAAAACCCTCACAGAGCACACACTGTGTCCCTCTGTGGCAGCAATTATGTGAAATAATAATGGCAATTAGCAGTTAGCACTGCAAACACTTCCAGCCCCCCAGCCTCATTTCTGATGTCCCTGCTCTTGCTGCGGTGACTCCCTTTTTCCCCCGTCCCACACTGCAAGATGCTGGAGGGCAGAGACCACGGCTGTCCCAGGTGTAGACTCAGCCCCGCAGGCTGCATGCCTTCAGTGTTGAGTACCCACTGTGCATCAAACGCCTGAGTTCTACCAGACCCGCAGCCTTAGTTCTCCCTCCAGTGCCTCCCAACTCTGCAGCCCGCCACCCCATTTCCCAGCACCTCCCCGCACCCACCCTCACCTCGGTCATGATCATGTCCTGGCACTTCTTGACGTACTTGCCCTCGGCCTTGATGACGGTGTGCAGGAAGTCCAGGTACTGCACGTGGCGCCCGTGGGTGGCCAGCAGGTGCACGAAGTGCTGCAGCACAGGCTCGCTGATCTCAGAGCACAGCTGGTAGTTGTTGAGGAAGATGTGCTGCATGGTCTCCGCCTCCAGGAGCTGTGCCAGGATGGGCAGGGGTCAGGAAGGGTCTGGGCACCGTGCCCCACCTGCCCTGCTGCTCCCCCCATTCCCTCACCCCCGGCGTGAGGAAGAGGTGCAGGTTCTTGTGTAGCAGGGCCTGGTTGCCGGGGTTCCCCGCGCAGAACTTCTGCAGGAACTGGTGTGTGTAGCGCAGGATCTCCAGCATCTTGGTGTCGCTCTGGGTGTGGGAAGGGGAGAGGGTGCTGGGCCCACCAAGGAGCAAGGGAGCCTGGGCCCAAGCTGGACAGGCACAGTGTGGTCAGGGTTTGGGATGAGGCTCACAAGGAGGCCAGAGTGGGAGCTGGGCCTCGAGGCCAGGATGGAAAAGAGTGAGGGGCTGAGGAGCAGAGGGGGAGGTGCGGCTGGAGGGCAGGGAGAGGGCAAAGGGGTCAGGGTCAAGAAGAGCCAGGTGGCGTCACACTCAGAGTCAGGATGGAGCTAGGAACCTATCAAGATCAACAGCAGCTAAGGTGAGGGTCAGAACTCAGGATGAGGCTAAGACTGGGGTCAGGGGCCCAGTGGGCCTGGGGACAGGTCAGGGGAAGATGTCCAGATGATGCTGGGGTAGGAAATCAAAAGCAGGGTTTGGGACAAGACCAGAGCTGATATCACAGGTCAAGGAGAGGATGGGTCAAACCAGGGTCAATATAGTGAAGTTAAGGAGCTAAAGGTCAAAGGTTGAGATGGAACTGTGATAATCAGGGTTAGCCTAGAAGAGGGGAAGGAAATCAGGGTCAGATTAAGAAGTGGGATGAGGCTGCGTCAAATCAACGTCAAAGTGGATCAGGATTAGGGGCGGAAGGGCAAAGGTGAGAGGATACTAAGAGTGGACTCAGGGTCAAGGTAAGTCAGGGCACAAGACAGAGTCAAAGGTCAGGGTGAGGCTGAGTTAGGTCAGCAGTAGGGACCAGCGCACGACTTGGACTGGGTCAGGGATCGGGATAGAGCTGCCCCCTGGAGCCAGAGGTCGGAGGTCAGGGTCACCTTGTCGTAGGGGATCTGCAGCAGGTCCAGCATGACCTTGTGGGCATCCATGTTCTTGAGGAGCCGCTGCTGCTTCTTCCTCATCTGCTCCCCGACCCCACACATCTTGTTCAGCCTCTCCAGGATCTGGGGTAGGGGGAGACGAGTGGGCCCAAAGCCCTTCGCCCCCTCCCCAGGACCCCTCTGCCCAGCCCTCCATGACCAAGTCCCAGCCTCATCCAGGACAGGAAGAGGGAAGGAGGTCACAGCTGTTGAATCAGTCCATCACAACAAGCCAGGGAAGCACTAAAAAACCCAATTCCACCCATAAAAGTAAATAGAACAATATGACTGTGAAATGGAATTTCATTAAATTCCTTCGGCTTTAAAATAATTCCATCTGGACCTTGGCAGGGTTGTTTTGAACATGCCAGAAAAGCTGGAAGATATCTATCTGGAGGGCCAGGAGGGCGGAGGCGGAAGAGCCAACCAGCTGAAGCCTCGGGGCACAGAGGTCTGCAGAGCCCAGATCCTCAGGGACCTTCTGCCACTCACGCCCTTGACGATCTGATAGTTCTCACTGCTCTTCTCCCCTGGTGGATGCAGAAAGCCCTCCTCGTCCGTGGGCCGCTGGGGACACAGACAGGATCGGGGTCAGCCAGGCCCGGCTCTCCCTGGCTCCCCGCCCCAGCTTCCCGCCACCAGGCTCACCTCCTTCTTGTCCTTGGCGGTGCCTGCCTCCCCCTCCTCGCCCTTGCCACTGCCTTTCTTGTCCACCCACAGCTCCGATTTCTCCACCATCGTCCGCAGCCGATCCAGCTCTGATTTGATCACCTTGTAGTTCTCCACGTCCTGGGCCGAGATCAGCAGCTGCACCTGAAGGTGGGGGATGGTCTTGGCTGGTGGATGGGCACCTCCAGGTCCACCTGGAGAACCCCAGTGCCTTCCCTAGTGCCACCCACCTAGTGATGCCTCTCCCAGTGCCACCCACCACCACCTGGTCTTCTCCATCAAGCCAAATCCTACTCCCGTTTGCCACCCTGCCAAAGCCCACCACCTCCAGGAAGCCTTCTCTGGAGCCAAGGGCACTCTGCCTGCACTGGCACATCACCTGACTTCAGCTGCTCTGACTCATGTCACTATTACTGTGGCCTGTCATTAGCTCACCAGACCTTCCACGGGCAGGGCAAAGTGTATCCGTATCGATGATCACTGGCTGAAAGGGGGGGGCCTGCGTCTAACTCCCGCCCCTCTCACTCTGGGCCAGGAGGCCAGGATGAAAGACTCCCTGAGCCTGGACTTCCACCCCCCTCGAAAACAGGGATGACAGTGGTGCCATACTATTAGGCTACTGTGAGAATTCCAGGACATAATGAGACGTCAAGTGAGCACTTGTCAACCACCAACCCCACCTGGCACAGGTATCTCACAGGGAGCTGTCAAGGGGCCGTGACGTCAGTCACAAACACCAGGCACTTGGCTAGGGCTGCCTGCGAGCCAGGCAGGGTTCAGAGCATCAGCACTGATGTGCGTAATAGAGTTGGCACACAATAGAGTTTGCACACTGTCAAGCGCTGCCCACAGCATAAGAAGGGGCAGACACTGAGCCAGGCCGGGAGGGACAAAGGTGGCCACAACTCGGTCTTTGTGTTGAAGGAGCTCAGCAAGGCTGGAAACCCAAATGTGCACCCCAAGTTCCCCTGAGCTGTGAGCTCCTTAATCACTGAACCCCCAGTTGCCCAGGTCGGCCCAGGGCACAGTTCAGGCAGTGCCAGGGGATCCTCCCTCACCTGCTTGAAGGTGTGCATGGCCTCCTGTCGCTGGCTGAAGTGCTTGAAGAGCAGCTGGAGGGCTCCCGAGACCAACGGTGCGTAGTCGTGCATGGTCAGGTGGATGAGCACACGCAGGAACATGCGGCCACCCTCGTCGTCCACCTCCAGCATACTGCTGGTCTTCCTGCGGACACCAGGGTGCCGGGGCGTCAGTGTGCTGGCACACACCTGCCTCCCGAGGGACCCAGGCCTGGCACAAGCACGCTCTCTACCCCCATTCAGCAGAGGCAGCACCCAGTGTGACATTTGTTCAAGATACTGATGTTTTTCCCACCTGTGTGCAAACAGCCCCGGGCCTGACCCTCGAGGGATCTGTGTCCCCTGGGCTCCCTCAGGCCCTCCCTGGATTAAGCAGGGAACCCTTCTAATGGGACCCACAGACCTCACCACCCCACCTAGGAGGACTTAGATGGAACAGAAGTGGGAAAAGTGATTTTTATCAATCTCTAACCAAAATGGAACACTTCCTTCCATGAGGAAATACTAGCCGTATTTCGTGAGTTTGTCACCAATGAAAATCAACAGATGTTTTCACATCACCTCAGAGTTGTTAACAGAAATTGTGAAATATTGTTTACATTCACCACTGCTTCGAAGTGACGGCGCTAATTACACCCACCGGCGCAGCATGCTATTTAATGTGTTAATAAAGAGGCCCATATATAACTGTCACTTCAACTTGGTTTGCTTCAATATTTTGATAACTGCTTCTCAACTGCCATAGGTTTCCTTTGTAATTTAATGTGCTTTATTTCATGAATGTAAAACACTGTCCTGAGAAGGGGCCCGTGGGCTACACTAGACCTCAGGGAGGGCAGGGCTCACAAATGGCAGGAGCTCCCCGTGTCCAGACCCATCCCAGACCACCAGCATGGGGGTGGGGCAGGCTGCAAAACCCCCAGAGGCCCTCCCTGCTGTGGAACTAGAGGACATTTGCCAGTCACCCGGCCCAATCCCTGATGCACAAGTAGAGGCACAGCAGCCCTGATTGGAGGCAGGGGGATGACCAGGATGACTGAGACCCAGGTGGTCCCTACATGGCTGGGGCTGGGCAGGCAGGGGAGGGTCAGAGGGTGCACACTGGTGAGGGTCTGCAAAGGAAGAGGGAGCAGCCAGCACCCAGCCCCAGAAACCCTGACTGCCCCAGGAGCAGGCATCAGGCCTGAGTCCTCATCACCCACCCGACTCCCACCCAGCCCCACACTCAACCCTCGCCTCACCCTACTCCAAACATGGCCTCCGCCTGCTCCCCAATGCGGTCCAGGTTCATGTTGGCAGCTGAGGGGAGTAAGAGGAGCAGGTGGGGCACAGGGCACAGGGGTGGGGAGCAGAACCCCCTGGCTGCACTGGCTGGCTGGCAGCTCCCCGCCTGCCCCTTCCCAGGCACAGGTGCAGTTCCAGGGATGGAAATCATGCAGGGGAGGACCACAGCAGCTCGTCACCCAGGGAGTGAGGAGACTGGGATCTGACCGGGCTCAGTCCGGTCAACTGTGACTTTAGGCAAATCCTGCCCCCCACAGCCCTCGGTTTCCCCACCTAGGAATAGGGAAGGATCCCTGCCCTTCCCCTCATGTGGCAATCAAATGGGACAATGGAGAGGAACCACCTGTTCAGGCTGGGAAAGGGCGGGGAAGGGAAGCTGCCCAGGTGTCCACTGCGCTACCCCGTGTGTCCCTGGGCCACTGCCTGCAGGTGGGGCGGAAGCCAGGTACGCACTGGTGGAGTCGAAGGCTGGTGCTGTGCCATCGGCGCCACTGTCCTGCATGGGAAACACCTCCACGAACTCCTTCTTGAAGACCGACAGCAGATAGGAGATGCGGTAATCCAGGCGCACGTTGAGGATGAACTGCAGACAGGCAGAGGACGGAGAGAGGGCCGGCCTGGGGTCAGGAGGCCTGCCTGCTCCATGAGGGGTGAGGGCAACCCTGACTGGCCTCTAGCACTCCAGGGCTTCTCGGATGTCACAACAAAAAAATCAAGATCCCTCTCCCAGGGATGCTCTTGCCCAAGTGGGAGGGTTGGTGCCTCCACAGCAAGAGGCAGCTAGTGCCCGACCAGCCCACCCAGCGCTTCCTGCCAGGCTGGACACTGATGGGAAAGAGAGTGAAGCTCCCCAGGTCCAGGGCCAACTCCTGCACTCCCATCCTGCTCAGCCAAGCAGAGGAGAAACTGAGGCACGAAGACAAGATTTGAAGGTTCACCTGACTGGACTCTATCCCCAAGGTGAAGAGTCTCTGGCCACACCCCTGATGCAGACAGCCCCAGCTTCCAGAATGAGTCAGAAACCCTCCTCTGACTCCCCCAATCAGATCCTGGCCAGAATCGGTCCCCCATGCCGATGACTGCATTACCCTCCTGTCCTCCGGGGGCCACAAGACCTCAGAAACCCATAAGCCCCTTCCCCTGGGGTGGTTGGGGAATCTCAGGCAAAACGCAGAACAGGCATGACCATATCTACCTCACAGAGAAATGGACTCTCCCACCTCTACCTCTGCTCCAAAATCCCTGTGACCTTGGGAAGGTCGCCTTCCCCTTTACTTTCCTCATCCGTAAAATGGGAGGATTAACCTAGACTTAGGGCCCATTGGAGTCGCCTGAAGGGCTTGTCACAATAGACCATGGCCACACCTCCAGAGTCCCTGATTCAGTAGGTCTGGAGTGGGGCCTAAGAACGTGCACTTCTAGTAAGTCCCCTGCTGATGGTGATGCTGCTGATCCAGGGGACTAACCCTGAGGACCACCAGGCTAGACAGCAATCACTGTAGAACCTTCCAGCATGAAATACTGAGATCAAAAGGGTTCCTCTGCATCTCCTTGTATTTGTCCCTATTCCCAACACCTTCCACCATGGTCTTGGCTCAGCCACCTGCAGGATTTCCAGAATCTTCAGCTTGGTCTCCATCACCACAATGTCTTCATTCTCCTCAAACTTGCTTCTGTCCAGAGGTTCAGTGGCCCCGGCCCCAGCCGGCAGGTTGGGAGTGCCAAAGACAGACTGCTTCCGGCTCAGCACCATGGTGGACATCATGTGTCCCACGCCCTGAATGGACCTCCGCACATTCTTGCCTGTGGGTTACAGAGCGTGCCCAGGAGGGAGTCACAGGGTGTGCACAGCAGGGTCCCCATGTGACAGGAGAGGCAGAGCACACACACTGTTTATGACACCCCTGGCAAAGACAGGAAGCAGGTGGCAGCTGAGGGTGATTGGAGAGAACTTTCCACGCTCAGAGGGGGCTGAGGTGGCCCGCAGGCAAAGCCTCACCGCCTGAGTCCTCGTAGGCCTGCAGCATGGCCGGCGGCCCCTGCACACAGTCGATGATGCCGAGCAGCGTGCGTGTGAGCCTCAGCAGCTCGCTGAAGCTATAGAAGCCGAAGTAGATGAGATTGTGCGCCAGGCTGACCACCTGTGAAGGGGCGGGGCTGAGGTGAGGGTGGGCGGGGCCAATGCATGCAGAGGCGTGGTTTCACGGAGGGTGTGGTCAAGACAGGAAAAGGTTATAATGAGGGTCGGGTTCTCAGGAGGGTGGGTTCTCCAGAAAGGCAGACCCTAAGCTGATGAGGTGAGTGGACCAGGAAGAGGCAGCCCTCCCCCAGGCATCAGAGCGGAAGGCTCCCGCTGTGGGAGTCCCAGCCATCTACTGGGGCACTGAGGAAAGTGGGATCCAAGATTCTACAACCCACCCCTGGGTCAGACTGAGACCCAGTGAAGATGCAAGCCAGAGCCCCTGTAACCCCCAACCCTGGGCGCCCCCAGCCCACCTCATAGGTCAGCTTGTTCTTCTCCTCGTTCGCAAAGGGCACAGCCTCGCTGACCACATTGTTGAGGTAGTCCTCCACGAACTCCATGGTGCTGGCGAACTTGTTCTTCTTGTCGTCCCGGGAAGCGTTGAGGTTGGAATCATAGCTGGGGGTGGAGGGGCAGAGGCATCAGGATCCCTGACCCGCCCACCCCGGCCTCTGCCCTGGTCTGCCCCAGCCACTCTCTCTCACTCCTTGATGGTGATGGCTGTGGGGATCTCGGTCCAGAGGCGGGCAAACTTGACAGGCGTGACCAGCTCCTGGGGGTCCCGGTCCACGTGCACGTGCAGCATCAGATGACAGAAGGAGGCGCGCAGGTCGAAGGGCAGCATCTCATCAGCCATGCACAGGAAGATCAGGTCCACACCCAGCTGCTGGGAGATTTCGTCAATGGCCAGATACTGCCGGTCCAGGCACATGCGAGCAAAGAGCTTCAGCTGGTACCTGCAGGACAGGGAAGATGGTGAGGACAGCGGGGACCGGGGCTGCTAGCACTCGGGCTTGGTGAGGACTCCGTAAAGTGGCTAAGGGACATTGGCCACTGTATAGAAAGGACACATCTTAAGATGGAAGGAACCCCATCTGTGATGATGAGGATTGCAATTCCTTCTTGGCTAAGGAGGAAAAAGACTTTCTGGCTCAGCCAGGAGAGGTGCTTACAGGAAGTGAGTGGCTGAGAGATGAGGGGAAGGCTGGAGAGGGTGGGGAAGTGCAGTGGGAGGAACCAGCTGGGGAGAGATCAGGCAGCACTCTAGGAGGCTTGGCTCTGCCCTGCAGTGGGTGAGGTCATGGCCTCTGCATCCTCCTCAGAGACCACACTGCCTCCTGTGGAGGCAGCAGCCTGGTGTGAACCAAGGCTCCCCACTTAACAGCTATGTAAGCTCTGGAGAGTTCCTTTACCTCTCTGCTCTTTCATTTCCCCATTGCACACTGAGCACAATGACGGCACCTACTTCCTGTGCTGTGAGGCATAAATGTGAGCTCAGGGAAGTGCTCAGAACAGTGCCTGGGCTGCAAACAGCCACTCAGAGGGCCACCAGCACCATGACTTAAAGTCCATATGTGTGGGCTGGGGATGTGGCTCAGTGGTAGAGCGACTGCCTAGCATGTGTGAAGCACTGGGTTCGATAAAATAAATAAAAGAATTGATACAACTAAAAATATTTTTAAAAAATAATGAAGTACATGGGCTGGGGCTGTAGCTCGGTGGTAGAGCGCTTGCCTAGCATGCACGTGAGGCACTGGGTTTGATCCTCAGCACAAATAAAATAAAGGCATGCTGTCCATCCACAACTACACAAAAAATTATAAATAATAATAATGAAGTGCATATGTTTGGAGACAGATGTGGTTTCCCTGAAGCCTGGCCGCTGTGCCAAGCCTGGCCTAGAGGCCACCCAGGGCTACTCAAGAAGACAGCGGTCCTTCTGTCACCGTCCTGGGAGGAAGGCTGTGTGCAGGGCAGGGGCCTAAGGGCAGGGAGGCACTGCTGTGGAGGCAGGAGAACCCCACCACCTCGCGCATCCGCTGCAGCTCTACCCCAACAGCCATCGCCCACGGGTGCAGGACAGAGGAGGGGCCAGGGCACCTGTAGTAACTAAGCACGTTCTCGTCGTGGGCGTTGCCGGCCCGCGCCTCCTGCGCCAGCTGCCTCACGCTCTTCTCATGGTGCTCATTGTTCTTGTCGGTCCACGTGAGCCACACTTCCTCCTCAGAGTACTCGATGCTCAGGTACTCGTGCGACTGGGCCATCTCCTTCACGGGCCGGAGCCTGCAGACCAACAGCACCGTCATGTAGACGGAGCCAAGCGGAGCTCCTGAGCCACATGGAGCTCGCTCCCCTGAGTACCAGCTTAGGCGCCCATGCCACCTCCGTGCCCAGCACAACCTGTGAGCTCCTCGAGGGCAGGGACCGTGGCTCATTCGCCTCTGTGCCCAAATTCCACCTCCCACAGTGCCAGGCACAGAGCTGGGTGTGGCAGAGCCGCAGAGAGCAAGGTGCCAGCTCTCGCCTGCACCCCAGCGGGGCCCAAGCTCTAAAGCCGCTGGGTGGGCTGCAGGGCTGTGGACAGGGCAGCGCAGCCACTCACTCAGTCTGGATGAGAATGTCGCTGTTCTTGGGGTCCAGCACGCACTTACAGATGAGCTCCTGGGTGACGGGGATAGCGATGTGGTTGGACACACACAGGTCTGAGAGGTAGTCCAGGAACCTGGGGTGGTGACAGCAGGACAAGGGAGGGGGCTCAGCAGTCACAGGGAGAAAACCTTCCCCTTCCCCAGCTGGAAGCAGCAGCCTCTCTGGAGCCAGCTGACCACAGCCCATGAGCACCACCCTGGGGCAGAGGGAAGATGACTTGGGGGTCTAGAGGGGCAGGGGGAGGCACAAAGACAGTGGCAATATTCAAAATGTTTAACCATTAGCTCAGTATGGGCACTGGTGTCACTGGAGAAGGTATGGGGCCTCCTGCTGCACCAGGAGGCACTCCTCCTGTGGCTAGATTGGGCCAAATTTGGGAGGATCCCAGAGAGGGGCTGGGGAGGACATGATTTACCGACACTGCAGGAGTGTTTCAGTATTTTAACAACCGGCACCAGCCAACTTTCCACACTGGGCGGGGAAGGGAGAGAGGGCAGCAGGAGCGGAGGGGAGGGGTCCCACCTGGGCTCCCGGTTCTTCCGCACAAGGCTGACGAAGGTCTCCACCTCGGTCTTGGTGATGTGCTTCTCCAGCAGCTTGCGGTTGTTGTGCAGCAGGGCCGTGATGGTGTCCTCCGCCAGGATGTCATAGCCAATCTGGGACTGCATCATCCCAAACTGCTTGGCGATGTGCTCCTGGGGACAGATGAGCTAGGGGTCACGGGGAGCCACCAACAAGGCATGGGGTAAGAACACTGCCTGGACCCAGAGAGAGGGACCCAACAGGCAGGGGATCTGTATCTCAGGAGGGGGAGGTGTGACGGAAACAGCCAGCCCAGGCAGAAGGGTGGCTTTCTACTGTACCGTTAT
Source organism: Ictidomys tridecemlineatus (assembly GCF_052094955.1). Lineage (NCBI taxonomy): Eukaryota > Metazoa > Chordata > Mammalia > Rodentia > Sciuridae > Ictidomys > Ictidomys tridecemlineatus. Next base: position 116,726,321 of record NC_135484.1, read on the forward strand.
TCAGCTCATCGTCTGACTCCCAGCCAGAGGGAAACCTCCGGCAGGGCAGGACCAGCACACAATTTGTGGAGCCCAGTGCAAAATGTACTAACTCTGTTCAAAAATTAAGAATCTCAAGATGGGAGTTGTGGCTCAGTGGTAGAGTGCTTGCCTGGCATGCATGAGGCCCTGGGTTCAGTCCTCAGCACTGCATATAAATAAGTGAACAAAATAAGAGAGCCACTGGCAATTAAAAAATTCTAAAAAGAAGAATTTCGAGACAACAAATCACTAAAGCCAGAGCAAAGCCCTTCGATCACCTGCCAAGTCACTTGCCCATGAAGCCAGCCCTGCCTGGCACACATGTGTGCACCAGGTGAACACAGAATGAATGAGCACCCAGGTGGGGGCGGGGCGCACCTGGTTCTTGCGGTAGTCCTCCTGGGAGTGCCGCAGCACGCGGTAGCAGAGGCGGAACATGTGCTGGTAGGGGGCATTCTTCTGGTCTGACAGCTCCTCCAGCCGCACCAGGGGCCCCTCACCCCCTTTGTCCCGGAAAGGGGCCTTCAGAATGCCAAAGATCTGGGGGACACAGAAGATGAGGAGAGATTCTCCCACATGGGCTCATACTCCTAGTTAACCCCTTGACGTTAACCCCAAATGATTCCAAGCTGAACCACAATCCCAAACCCTCTCCATCACCCCCATTTTCACCCTAACTCTCCCTCCTCCTGGCCAGATCCCACTGCCAACCTCAGCCCCTGCTCCTTGCCAAAAAGAAAACTAATGCAATTATAAAAAATTTTAAAATTTGGGGGCTGGGTGGATGAAAACCATTTCTAGAAGAGAAATGAAGGAGACAACGCAGCTAAAGGGAATGCAAAAGGCCGTAGTTGGATCCTGGGTAAAACAACACGCTTTGGGGGAAAGACAAGACATTTGATGTGGACTAGAAATCGCTGCTAACTGTCTCAGATGTGATGATGGTTCTGTGATGGAGAACCATGTTCTTCCTCATCAGGAGATGCACCGTGCACAATTTTGGGGTAAAGAGCAATCTATCTGGAAATGCATGGATAGAAAGGGGGCAGGATGCACACAGCAGAGGCACATAAAGTCAAACTGGAAATGCAACGAGAGCCAGGAGTGGACGTACCATGCTCATTGCACTATGTACTATATACTCGTTATATTGTACTTTGTACTATACTTCCTCAGTATTTAAAAATTCTCATAGTAAAAATTTAGAAAAATATTAAAAGTTCTGGATCCAACATCCATTAAGTTCAAATCCTGACCCTGCTGCCAAGCTGTGTGCTCAGGTCAAGTTACAGCCTGTGTGCTTCAAGTTCCTTATCAGTAAAATGGGAATGATGAAAATAGCGCCTCCTCCAGGCAGGGAGGACCAAGTGAGTCCATACAGGAGGGCACTAGGGGAAGCATCTGGCATGTGCCTGGTGCCTCAAGCAGGCCCCAAGCCTTGTGCAGGCCCCAAGCCTTGTGCATGCCAGGCAAGTGCTCCACCACTGAGCCACATCTCCGGCCTGATAATCAGTTTTAAAAGTGGGTGCTGAGAAACCACAGGTGGAAACAGGAAAAGGCACACTCAGCATGAAGCAGGCATCCTGTCCCCACCACCCAGCCCCTCCCTGTCAGTCGCATGCACACAGCACCTGTTTGAGGATGTTCTGCTCTCTCATCAGCTTCTGCCGTTCCCGGTTGGGCTTGGTGACCATTATATCCAAGACATTCTGCCCATTGTTGGGGACGTCGCTAACAAAAAACACCAGGTCCTCTAGCAGCTGGATGACAAACCTGGTGAGAGACAAGAGGTATGACAAGTGCTGTGGGGAGTCTAGGCAGCTTTCCCAGAGCCCACCTGCAGCAACCAGCCCTTCCCAAGGCCTGGAGTCACCTGCCAGCCCTGCTGTCCCGAGTGCAATCTGCAGCCTGTCTCCCCAGCTCTCCCCAACACCCCAGGCCCCACCCACCCTGGACTCCCAGCTGCTCCTAGACCCTCCCCTGCGGCCCACCTGCGGTCATTCTGGCTGATGAAGCCCTCGTTGAGCTTCTCCACGGCACTGGCCAGCATGGAGCTGGCGTCATTGGCAAAGTCCAGGTCTCGGATCTCAGACACGGGCACTGACACGATGGCAAAAGCCTCTTTGTCCTCCTTGGTGGGGCAGGTGCCAAGCTGCAAGGACAGGGATCAGCAGGGCAGCTGGGGACATGCTCCAGCCCTGTCCTCATCCCCCCAGCCCCGGGCGGCCCGCACCATGAGCCTGATGGGCCGCTCCTCCTCGATGTCGATGGGCACGTTGGTGCTCTGGATCCACGTGTTGGTGCAGAGGTGCCGCAGACGCACGTAGGAGTTCCTGCAGGCAGGAGGGAGGGCGGTAGTGTGTGACAGTCACCTCCTGCCTCACTCCACACCTCAACAGCCATGGGGCAGGTCCCACCAGTGACCCTGGGGGCGCCTGAGGCCCGGGGAGAGAGGAGCAAGCTAACAGCCTCTCCTGCCCCTGTCCACCCCCAGACCTGCAGGCCTCACTGCACTCCCCAACCAAAGCCTTCTGGTAAACCTGGGACCGGAACTCACTTGGAAAAATGAGGCTATTGAGACTATTTATCCCATTTAATGTAAGATGCCTTTGATTCGTACAACTACTCATGTCTCTGATTATGAAATATATAAGGTCATGCTTCTGAGATGAAAAATAATTTGAATTTCAAAATGCACCAAGCCCCAAAAGTTTCAGGTAAAGGATGTGAGTCTACTTAATTGTGACTTGATTAATTAATTCTCTCAGCAGCCTGGTTGACAGGTAGACCTGATAGTCCCACTTCACAGATGAGAAGACTGAGGCAGAGTGATGTGTCAGCTGCCTGAGGGCATAGAGCTAGGAAATACTAAGGCCTGAACTGGTGCTTGGAAGTTTCTTAATGTTATGTCCTGTCATCTCAGGGGTGGCAGAATCTTGCAGGTCGGAAGCCTGGCCTCCCCAGACAGTGTTTGGGTTTCCAGTGCTTCTGGACCTCGGATGAACTATGGTGCAGCCTGTGATTGATCACCCAGACTGGCTGGGGCAGGCCATGGATAAGTGACACTGGAGAGGAGGCTTGGTGATAATGGAACCAGCCCAGGGCAGCACCCACTGTGTGCAGAGCCCAGGGATGGGCACATGGCAAGCAATGGCGGTCAGAGCTGCACCCCCAGAGAGGCACGACCTGCCGGGACCCCAGAGGCCCCATAGACCTCAGGACATTCAGAGAGTCCTAGGGACAGGATGGCCCAGCCAGCCCCCAAGCACATGGCGCACACCCACCGGGGCACAAAGGAGTCAGTTTTCTGCAACGTGGTGGGGTCCAGCTCAAACAGCGAGGCGATGTCGTTGCCGTGGGGGACAGCTACCAGGCGGTACTTGATCTTCTCCCCCGCATTCCTGCGGCCTGCGCGACCCTGGGGCCCCTGGGGTGAGGACTCCGTGTCACCTGGGAACCCACCTGAGAGACCTCCCTGCAGCCTGTTGCCCAGGCTCCATGGCCTCTCCTGCCCCCGTCCACCCCCAGGACAGGCTCACGCTTGCCCCGTCTTGGTCCTCACCATTCCTGCTGCCTTGGGGTCTGAGGCATCGCCTTTGTAGCTGGGGTTCTCCTGGACACAAGTACAAGATCGGGGAGCTACTGGTCACCAGGCTATACTCCCAGGACCCCACCCCAAACAAGGTCATCCCCAGAGGGCAGACAATGTCCACCGCAGCCCCAAAGCCCATGTCACTCCTGAGGAGTCACCCTGGGATCTCTTCATGGCCCCTCTCCACAGACACACGTGAACACACACAGACAACCAGCACACACCAGTGTCCCCTACACACAAGCATATGGACAGTTACTTTTGCTCCCTTTGGTAGCCCCAGGTCTAGAATGGTGCCTGATTCGTGGCCGGCGCACACGGGCTCACCTGTAGTTGTACATCTCTTTGATCATATTTGATAAATAAATGCACGATGCAGCCAAGCCAGGGCCCACAGGCACAGGCATCTGGGCATGCAGCGGTGTGCACATGCACTCCCGCATGCACCCGGGGCACACACGCGGCCAGAGCTCCCAGAATGCCCCTGCCTCCCCACTCACCTCAGCAGCCAGGTAGTTGCCGGTGGCCAGATGCTTGAAGCGATACAGGCCGTTCCAGTGGCCAGCTCCTCCTCGGCAGGGGTCGTGGTGGACCACCTGGGGACATGCAGGGATGAGAGGCTGACCAGGGAGAGGAGCCCAGACCCCAGGAGGCCTGGAGGTTGCTGGGCAAGTGGGTGCCTCTTGCTCCAGAGGGGCTCAGAGGAAGGGTGGGGTGAGCAGCCCAGCCTCCAGCATGCGGAGGGGAGGGGAGGGGAGGGTCCGGGTTCAGGGCTCTGACCTCCACCTCCCAGAGGGCATTGGAGCTGGTGGCCGAGGTGGCGGACTGGCGCAGGGTGGTGCGCAGGAACACCTGCAGCTTGCCCTTGTACTCGTCACACGTCAGGAACTTCTCCTGCTCTGCGTGGAACAGCCGCACCACGTCTCCCTGCAGGCGGGGCGGTGTGGCTTTAGGATAGACACAGCCCCTGCCTTCTCAGTGACACAGGGCCCCTTTTCCTGCTCCCAGGGCCAGTACCAGACCACCTGAGCCCAGCGCCACACAGCCAGCACTGTCCACAGCCCCCACAGACCACATCCCTCCCTATCTGTCCCCCTAGACGCCCTGCCTCGCCTCTAACAGCCATCTCCAGTCACCTCTCCAAGAAGGCAGGCGGAATCCCACCCCCTGGTGACCCCAGGCCATGGCTGCCCCCTTCTAGGGCCTTTGTTGCTCTAGGAGAGGGCAGCCATGTCATCAGAGAGGCTCTGGGGAGAGGGGTGCAGGGGATGGGCTCTGACTGAAGTGTGGACTGTGTGCAGACTCAAGGGAGGGAGAGAGGCGGCATCATGCCCATTGTTTCCTCCTCCCCTGAGCAGCTAGACGGCAGGGGGTGTGGCCTGTTCATCTCAATAGCTTTGGAAAGAGACCTAAGCTTAGACCCTGGCTCTGTTTTTATAAAAGCTGTGTGACCTCCTTAAACCTCTGTTTTGTTTTTTTCCTAAGTACTGAGGATTGAACCCAGGATGCTCTATCTCTGAGCTACACCCCCAGTACTTTTTTTTTAATATTTATTTTTCAGTTTTCAGCAGACACAACATCTTTGTTGGTATGTGGTGCTGAGGATCAAACCTGGGCCGCACGCATGCCAGGCGAGCGCGCTACCGCTTGAGCCACTTCCCCAGCCCTCCCCCCCAATACTTTTTATTTTTTATTTTGAGACAGGGTCTCACTAAGTTGCCCAGGCTGGCCTCAAACTTGTGATCCTCCTGCCTCAGCCTCCCTGAGTTGCTGGGATTTCACGCGTGTACCAGCTGCACCCAGCAGCTTAACCTCTCTGAACCTCACCTTCCTCTTGTGTAAAATAGGATTATTCTGCCCTCCTTACAGAATAATCCTTGTGAGGATTAGATGTTAATGAAATAGCACTATCCCTTACCATGCAGTCCCTGTACAAACACTTCTTCGCCTGAGTCTATACCAACTACTGGGTAGTAATACATCATTCTCCCCATTTTATGGGTAGGGAAATTTGGTTCAGAGAAGATAAGTGTCTTGCCAAGGGCCTCCTAGCTAGTGGCAAATGGGACATGATTTTCCCTCCTGGGTTCCCGGGCTCACACCTCCATCCTCCTGCACACTTCCTCTTCCTGTGAGCCTGCCACCCAAGGTTCTGGATGATGGCCGCCATGGCATTAGCAGCCTCCCCTCCACTGAAGGTGGCACTAAACACAAAATACTCAGTGAAACCCTGTGAGTGGCCATGGGAGGGTAGAGTGAGTGAATGGTGACAGTCACTGGGGCAGAATCTAGTGACACCCTTGCCCAGGTTGAGCGCAGGGTGAGTGCAGGGGCCGGAAAGTCTCTGAGTTGCCTGGAAACTAGTCACAGGGTCCTAACGACCCCCCCCCCAAGGGGCTCGGATGAGGTGAGGCTGAGCGCTGCTCCACCTCCTGAGGCTGCGGTCAGGGCTGACGGGGTCAGCAGAGGGGCTCTGGGGAGAGGGGTGCAGGGGACGGGTTCTGACTGAAGGGCAGACTGTGTGCAGACTCAAAGGAGGGAGTGGGGGAGGCGGCATCTGGGCAGAGCACAGGTGGACAGGGACAGGCTGGGAGGGTGAGGAGGGCGGGCAAGTGGCTGCAGTGCCAGGAAGTCCAAAAGAGCATCTCAGCCTGATTCCCTAGCTGGGGCCCCCACACTCTGCTGTTCCCCAAATCAGCTCCTCCCATCTGCCGCCCACAGGTTGGCTGCACCCCTGCAGCTACTGAGACCCTGTGCACTCCCCTCCCTCCCCCAGGTCTCATTTTCAGGGTTTCTCCGCCCTCAGAGCTGGCCCCACCTGGTCTTTGTATGCTGAATGTCCCAGGTCGCCCTGACCCTGCAGGCCCATCCCCCTCGGGCCTGGCAAGCCCCTCCTCTCCTAGAGCCCAACTAGCCTGTCTGGGACCAGGGGACCAGCAGCCTCTCCTCCTTGCCAAAGAAGGACACAGGTGGGAACCCGACTGAATAGTGGAGCAAGGGAAGAGGAGGGGACAAAGGATCAGGGATGCCCCAAGGTGGGGGAGAGGGACTGCAGTCCACTGACTCAGCCTTAACAGAAGACTGAGGTCAGCCAGGGAGGAGAGGAGGGGAGGAGAGCTGTGGCCAGAGACCAGGGAAGGGCTTCAGCTGGGCACTGTGTGGGTGCAGGGAGGCTGGAGGGGTGCAGAGTCAGGGTGGCCAGGGGCCTGGGGCCTGTGGGTGCAGGAAGAAGGAAGAGGGGGACGGACAGGGAGGGGCCGGGCAGCAGGATGTGGGGGTCCGCATCCTTACCCCCTTCAACACCTCCTCCAGGTGGTCCCGGAACTGCATGAACAGGTTGATCTTCCAGCTGGTGTTGCAGTTCACGGAGTTGACCTGGGGAGCACAGAGGCGCATGACAGCGGGCCAGACCCTGCCGCCAGCAATGGCCAATGCTGAGAACCCAGCCAGGTTGCAGGGGGAACAAGCCAGCCTCCTCTACAGCACAAGGACAGGGTGGCTTCTCCAGCCAGAGTCCCCCAGAGCCCAGCCTGTGGGGTGGAGGACAGAGCCAAGACTGGGGGTGCAGTGAGGCCCCTCCAGCGGCCAGCCAGGAGGCAGAGTGGAGGTGGGAGGGATGGAGAGCCCAGGGATGCGGGGTCCCTCCCGGCCCTGCCCCACTCACCTCCTTGCAGCCTGCATTGTCACTGAGCTCATAATTGCTGGCGTGCAGAGGTTGCCCGGCGTTGACAGGATTCAGGATCACCTTGTCCCCCACGACCACCTTTGGGGGACAGGCAGAGCAGGGTGAGGGTGGAAAGGGCAGGGGCATCTCTCAAGGCCAGGCCCCAGACCTCCCTCGGGGCCTCAGTCTGTCTGTCTAAGAAATGGGCACAGCCTCCTCAGCCCCTCTGGGGTGGCCCAGGATCCTGCTGTCCCAGCGCTGTGCTCACGTTGTCCCCATTGCTCCGCAGCTTCCAGAAGGGCTGAATGAAGAGCCAGGAGCCCTCGTTGCCCGTGGCGTCCAGGGTCACGCGCATGGCGTTCTTCTCCAGCAGGGCGGGCAGCCGCTTGTTCACGGTCAAGTACTTGTTGCTCTTCATGTGCAGGAGCTGGGGGCAGGTGAGCAGCAGTGAGGCCACCAGGCCCCAGGAGGCCAGCCCCTCAGAAAGGAGGGCGCTGGGGGGCCACTGGACCCTGGGTCACAGCCTCAATGCACGTAGAGTCAGACACACTGTCACTAACACAGACCGAGGCCACAAACGTGAGCATCCCGAAGAGCAGCCAGGTGAGCACAGAAAAGCCGCTGTTCTGGAAAGCTGACAGGCAATGGCACATGCAATCTTACGGCAGCCCCAGGCAGACGGGGAAACAGAGGCACCAGGAGGATAAGCCACTTGCATGAGGTCACACCATTAAGGTGGCAGAGCCAAGATTTGAGAGCAGACAAGGGAGCCCCAAATGTGCTCCCTGGGCACAGAGCTCAGGCCACACACAGCCTCAGGTGCAGTCCCGGAGCCACCCACTAGGGCACACACACACCCAGAGGACACTGTCTGCTGGCACTAGTCCCCAGCCCCAGCCCTGCCTCTTGAGCTCGGAGGGAGGGAGGGAGGGAGGGAAGGAGGCCCCCCGCAGCCGCACCTGGATCACGCTGCCGTACTTCACCACGTCCCCGTGCACCTTCTTGTTCTCAGTGTCGTTTTGCTTCTGCTCCATCTGGGCTGCGTGCTGGACAGACACACAGGGAGGTGAAGGGGGCACGTTCACCCAGGTCCTGGGGCCCCTTGAGACTCCTCCCCTAACTCACGATTGACGAGTGCTTGGGGCTCAGAGGGCAGAGGGGCAGCCCGAGGCCCCAGAGCGCACCCAGCTCAGGAGCCACAGCCCTCACCTGCGCCACCCCTGAAGGGGCCACGCCAGCAGGCCCTTGATCCCCTCATGTCCCCTGACTCCCCCAGCAACTTAAACTACACCTCACCACCACCCCCATCTCACCAGACTTGACCCTGGCAGGGGCATGTTTGGTGCCATTTCCTGACCCCCCCCCCATTTCCACTCCACCAAGGCCCTGGAGGCTGAGTGGCTCCCAGGCCATTGCCTCCAGGGAGTGTCCCCAACTGGCCACATGCAACTCCAATGCGTTCAGCTCTGGTGGCCAGAGGGATTTGTCTGACCTTCCATTAGAGATGCCTTTTTTGTTCTTTTTTTTTCTTTTTTCTTTCTTTCTTTTTTTTTCTTTTTTGTAGTGCTGGGATTGAACTCAGCCCTGTGCATGGGAGGCGAGCTCTCTACCAGCTGAGCCGTGTCCCCAGCCCTAGGGATGCCTTTTTAAGTACTTCTGTCCCACTAAAGGGAAAGCTGCCTGAGGATAGGTGCTCGTCTCCATCAGACTGGCACTCTCTGAGAGCAGAGTCCCTCTGTCCCCTCCTCCCATCAGTGGGAGCCACGCCACATACCCTGTGACATTGCACAGAGCCGCGGTGTGCCTGCGAGCACGTGTGACTGAGTATGTGGCTGTGCAGGTATGAATGTCTTGCCCTGGCCAGACCCCGGGGCCAGCCCCAGCCTGTACCAGCGTCTGTGACAGTCCTGCTCCCAGAAGAGAGATGGGTCACTTGGACCAGAGCTCAGGCAGCCCCTCTGTGTCCCTCTTGCCAGCCCAGGTCACAGAAGGGCTGCTTGAGGAGCCAGGAGCAGGGGGCTCAGGAGAAAGGGACAGAGGAAAACAAGGTCTACATGACACCAGGCCAAGGGAGGGTCTCAGGAGAGCCACAAAGCTCCAATCACAGCCATCAGCACTTGGGGGGCTGGGGACTGAGCATGGTCCCAAGAAGCCTGCCCAGGGTGTGAACTGAGCCCATCAGGACCCAGCACAGTGTCACTGTCCATGCGTCCAAGAAACCCAAGGTGAGTCAGAGACCTGGAGACACTCTTGGATCTACTGAAAATTCATAGATGGCTGAGGACAGACAGGTCCATCTAAGGGCCAGAATCCAGCTCTATAAAACATAGTGGGGAGGTGAAGACCAGACACAGGATTCTCTGGAGCTACATCTCCAGGAGCCACTGGTAAGTCCATGTACAGCTGTACACATTGCTCACTGCGCTGTGGTCTCCGCACCCACTACCTGAGCCATGTGCCCTGGCATAGGACTACGCCAGCCCGGAGGAGCTGGTACAAAGGAGCTATACACACTACTAGTCACCAGAAGGGCAATCCACTCCCCAGCCTTCCCTCATTCACACCAGTCTCTTTCACTGGGGTTTTAAAAGCCACTCTGCATCCCGGGGACCCCACTGGCTCTGACAATCAAAGGCCCTACGTGCACACCCAGACTCCTGGTGCCACAGGGGCGCACACACCTGCAGCTTCTGCAGCAACACCACGTCAGCAATCTTCTCCTTGTCCTGCTTGGTCTGCTTGGCCTTCCAGTACTGCTTCTGGGCCGAGTAGCGGTTCATGGGGCACACCTTGAAGAGGCAGTCTGCAGGGATGGGGGTCACAGGGTTCATCTGGGGCTCCAAGCCTTCCCTGAAGAAGCCCCAGCCTGCAGCCCTGTTCTCCCAGCCCTTCCCACCCTCCTGCCCCTTGGGACTAGAGAAGGGGTTGGGAGAATCCCATAGAATATGGAGCATCCTGGATTCTGCTGAATATAACAGCCCAGCCCCTGGAGGGGACTCTCTGAAGGACAGGTCACACTCCAGAGCTCCCTGAGGGGTCAGACTGGGCTTGTCCTCCCCTGAACCAGATCCCGGCTCTGTTCTTCCCCTGCCCTACATGAGAGAATAAGACGCTTCTCCACTCTGGTCTCCAGAACCTGCAGCAACTCAGCTTCTTAGGCTCTTGACCACAGCAGGGCAAATCAAAATTCTAGAAACTCATTCACTCTGACAACTTTTATTTTGGCCAAGGGATGAAATGCATATCATTTTCATAATCCCAACCTCCAGAAAGGATGTCAGATTTTCCTGCTCATCAAAAGGAAGCACGAGTTGGACAATCGCCAAGTGTGCTGGGAGAGAGGAAGGACTCTGGGTGCTGGTGACAGGCTGACCCAGGCCATACGCAGACCTGACGCAGCCCGGCTCGGCTGTGAGCAGGTCCCTGGTAATTGTGCAGAGGGATTTTGGTTGTCCTAACAATGGTCACAGCTGGCACCTAATGGGCAGGATGAGGATGCAGGATACCTGCGCCACGAGGTTGTCCTGCCTATGAATGTCCTGCCCCAGACACCTGCAGGGGGATACCCGTGGGCGGGGCTCTGGGCTACAGTGATACACAGAAACAAACACTGAATTTTCCAGGAAGGTGGCTAGACTATAAACCAGGGAAGACTGTCCTTTGCATTGTTTGAGCGTTACCAGTAGTTTTTTGCTGTTTAGAACATTTTTATACATGTGCAATTGTGGGTGCCACCCACATTCATGACTCAGGCAGGGGTGTGACTGCTTCGCTGGGGCTTCTAGTTGTGCCCAGCATTTAGTTCTTTGGTTTTGTTTTCCCTCCAATGCTGGGGATTGAACCCAGGGCTCTCACCACTGTGCAGTAGCCCCAGCCCTTCAACATTTATTTTTTAAATAAATGTTATCCTATCAGGCACCATGGCAGGAAGATGGCAAATTCAAGGTCAGCCTGGGCAAGGTCAGCCTGAGCAACTTAGCCAGACCCTCGGCAACTTAGTGAGACCTTGGGAATGTGGTAGAGTGCCCCTGGGTTCAATCCCCAGTACCTGGGATGGGGGGAATGTTATCTTATTATAAATTGCTTTTTCTTTATTTTATTTTTCTCCTCTTTTGTCACATCTAGGGCATTATTCCGGCCTCATTTCTCCTCTGGCTCTAAGCTCACTGGCCCTGGACTGATATCATTTCATATTACATAAGCATGGACATCTTTTATCATTTATGAATTCCACTGCATAACTTTAAAGGGAGCTCTGGTTCTGACAGGCTCATCTGTGTTCTTTGATGCCCTCATCAGACTCAGGGGCAGCCAGACAGGTCCTTACTGAACTGCTGAGCCTGGGGCTCAGCAAATGTCTGCCAGATTAATAGATAAATCTAGAAACGATGCCCTCAAGGATGAGGCAATCCTGAAGTAAGCTTTTTTTTTTCTTTTTTTTGTAGTGGGAACTGAACCAAGGGGCACTTAACCACTGAGCCACATCCCCAGCCCTTTTTTTTTACATTTTATTTAGAGGCAGGGTCTTGCTTAGTTGCTTAGGGATTCACTAAGTAGCTGAGGTTAGGTTTGAACTCGAGATCCTCCTGCCTCACCTCCCAACTAACTTCAAGCCAGGTCCAGTGGTACATGTCTGTAATCCAAGGTGCTGGGATTACAGACATGTACCACTAAACCTGGCTTGAAGTTAGCTTTAAGAGAGAAAGATGGGCTGGGCACAGTGGTGCATGCCTGTAATCCCAGCAGCTGAGGAGGCTGAGATAGGAGGATTGAGAGTTCAAAGCCAGACTCAGCAAGTTAGCAAGGTCCTAAACAACTCAGTGAGACCTTGTCTCTAAATAAAATATACAAAAGGGCTGGGCATGTGGCTCAGCAGTCAAGTGTCACTGGGTTCAATCCCTGGTACCAAAAAAAAAAAGAGAGAGAGGGGTGGGGGAGAAAGAGAGAGAGAGACAGGAAGAGGGATGGATTCTACAACTGGAATAAGGGCCAAAGGTAGGGAAGAACATGGCGTGTCTAGGAACAGGACAGGTCCCTCCTGGCAGGAGCAGGGAGCACATATGGGAACAGGGGTCAGGCAGGGGAAGTGGCAGAAACTGTGAAACTCCTGCTGGTCATCCATCAGATTGATGACCTGGGCTAAGGCAGTGGGAGAGATCCAGGTCCTGAGTCTGGGTGAACCTGGAGCCAGGGGAAGGCACAGCCAGGAACCCAAGGCCTTAACCGTCAATCATCACTTCTTGGTCTGCACACACACATCCCCCCCCCCCCATCACCTCTGATCCAGAGAGGAGAGAAGGGGCAGAGACAGGTGAGGCTCCAGAGCAGGGGTCTCAAGCTCTTTGACTTTGTCCCACCTAAGAAACACACTTGAGATCACTGTGCCACAGAACAGCATGCAGATTCCCTGTCCTGGTTGCATGGGGTCGGAGTCTGAAAGGGCTAAGATCCATGGTCACGATCTGTCTGGACCAACCCAACCAGATCACTAAAACCACTGGATTTTTCAAATATATGTTATCTTAAAAATTCCTGGATTGACAAGTTAGTGGAGAACTCTCCAGCCAGAAGTGATGATCAAAAGGGAACCAAAACCAGGAGCAGTGGAGCACACCCAAATCCAGCCACTCCAGAGCTGAGGCAGGAGAATCCCAAGTCCAAGGCCAGCCTGGACAACTTAGCAAGACCCTGTCTCAAAATAAAAGTAAAAAGGGCTGGGGATGTAGCTCAGTGGGAGGGCGCCCCTGGGTTCAATCCTCAGTATGGAGGGCAGGGGGTGGAAGTAGGAAACCAGACAGAGACAACACCCTGAGGATACCTGCAGATTCCAGAAAACATACTTTTTTTTTTTTTTTGGTACCAGGGATTGAACTCAGGGGCACTCGACCACTGAGCCCTATCCCCAGCCCTATTTTGTATTTTATTTAGAGACAGGGTCTCACTGAGTTGCTTAGCACCTCACCCTTACTGAGGCTGGCTTTGAACTCGAAATCCTCCTGCCTCAGCCTCCCAAGACACTGAGATTACAGGCGTGCTCCACCACACCCGGCCAGAAAACATACATTTTGACAGCTTTCATCAGGGAGAACGACCAGGTTCTAACAGGAGACCGAGACCCTAGGGGGCTGTGCTCATAAGCAAGGCTGAGCCCAGAGTCCAACAGCCTCTATCACCCCAGGTAGAATCTCCTGGATGGCTCAAGAAACCCCACACTGAAGCTATGTTTCAGGTGGACTTAGATCCGTGATGCCTCCTGGTGTGGTAGTGGGCAGCCTGATAGACCTCCCTGGAGGACAGCTCCCTTGTCCTGGTCCACCACCACCCACAGCCGACTTCAAATGCAATAACAACAATCAGACAACCAGAGCCCCTGGAAGCCGACTCCATCAGGGAGACAATCGGCAAAGTAGACCCAGAAACAGACGTGCAGAGACTTCAGACAAGACATCCTGTGGAGCAGAGAGGCCTTCTCCACTCCATCAATAAATGAAGAGCTTGAAGATCCCTGCAGAGCACAGGGCACTGTAAAAGTAACACCACAGACTAAAAAAGAACCAAATGGAGTTTCTAGAAATAAAAAAGCTCCAATAACCAAGATTGAAAACTCGCTGGACATATTTAAGGAGAATAGCCAGAGATGAAGAGAACAATTAATGAAGCAACGGCAACGCCGGGTATGATCTGCACATTCTAAATCCATCCTACCCGATTCTTTAAAGGCCAGTTGAGCCCCGTTAAAGGGACTTGATAAGCCACTGAAGGGTCAGAGCCTGTGTTTGCACGCAGAGACTTGCCCCACAGCATGCCAGGGAGAGGGCTGAGGCCAGAAGGGACCCCTCCTGCTCCCCACCTCTCTGCACTCGCATGGAAATTCACTGCCTGATAGCTGTCAGCTCCATCTTGGCCTCTGCACAGGTCCTCGCTCAGAGCCCTGCCCTCCCACGGTACATGTCAGAAGATGCTTATGGAATAAATAAGCAAACGAATATCTCCACTCTTCTACTGGGCTGTGTGCTTTGCCCACAGGCAGCTCTGTCAGAACCCCAGAAGCTTCTTTCTCATCAAACTGCAGGGCTGAAGGGCAGACAGAGGAAAGGGGGAAGGGAAGCCAGGAGATTGGGCAGGCAGGAGCCGCAGCATCAGGCCAAGAGAAACGGCTGAGGACTGCGTGTGCCTGTGAGTGAGAGGCACAGCTTGTGAGGCTGCGGCAGGATCCACAATCACCCGAATAACTCCAAAAGCCCATGCCTACCACACAGAACCATCCCTGGGCTGGGGAGCGGCAAACAAGGCAAACTCCCTAGTGTGGGGGACTGGCTAGGGGTAGCTGAGGGGTGGCTAGGCATGTACTTCTCTCTCTTCCTGTGCTGGGATTGAAGCCAGGGCCTTGGGCATCCCACAGGCACTCGACCTCAGAGCTACATTCCCAGCCTTTGGGAACGGGCCATTTTAAAGGGGGGGTAAATGGGATACTTGGATTTATAAAGGTGACAAGGACGAATCAGGATACTGTTGGGAGGATGCAGGAGTGGGGACGGAGAAGTGGGCCACACAAGCTAAATCTTCATCTATCTTAGAAGGACACAAATAGGCCAGGCATACTGGTGCACATCTGTAATCCCAGCCACTCGGAAGGCTGAGGCAGGAGGATCAAGAGTTCAAAGCCAGCCTCAGGGCCTTAGCAAGGCCCTAAGCAACTTAGTGAGACCCTGATTCAAAAAAAATATATATATATTGGGGCCTACTGAGGATGTGGCTCAGTGGTTAAGCACTCCTGGGTACAATTCCTGGTACCAAAAAAAAAAAAAAAAAAAAAAGACATGAATGGATGGATGCTATTTAAAATTGATAAATCAAGAAATAGTGGAATAAGCGTAACATTTGAAGATATGGGGTTAGCTAGCAGAACAATGAAAGAGTTCAGAGGAGTTGTTCTGTTGCAAAGCTGTCAGGGGATAAGATGGCACAAGCTCTTTGGGCAGAGGTGGGGGCAGCTAGTGGTAGTACTGATGGGAATCTTGAATCTCCGCTCCCACCCTCTAGCCATAGTATGACAGACAAAGGAAAAGCAGTGAAGAACCGGACAGTGATACAGAACAGGGCCTTTGTGCGAGAAAGAGAAGAAATGTGAAATACGGAAGCGGGGCACGGTGGCACAAAGCTGTAATCCCAGCAACTCGGAAGGCTGAGGCAAGAAGATTGCAAGTTCAAGACCAGCCTCCACAATTTACCAAGGCCCTAAACAGCTTAGTGAAACCCTGTTTCAAAATTTAAAAAGAAATAAAAAAGGGTTGGGGATGTAGCTCAGTGGAAGCACCTCTGGTTTCAATCCCCAGTACCAAAAAGGGAAAATAAACACTAGAAGACACATAAGAAACTAAAATAATTCCCTGAAGGGGCAGTAGGGTGGGCAGGGACAGAGCGGGAACAAGATTTTCAATGTATATTTATATAAATGCTTTTGTTCTTTTGTGGTATTGGGGATTGGAACTAGGGCCTCACATATGCAGGGCAAGGGCTCTACCATGAAGCCACATCCCCAGCCATTTTTATTTTTTTATTGTTTTATTTCAAGACAAGAGCTCACTAAGTTTCCCAGGCTGGCCTTGAACCTGTGATCCTCCTGCCTCAGTTTCCTGAGTCGCTGGAATTATAGGCATGCACCACTATGCCTGGCTGCATAACATTTTGATGTTTTAATCATATAAATAAACTACCTAGTCACATTTTCTAATAGGAGGTCCCTGAGGATGGGCACAGGTTGAGGTTGGGGACAATGCTTTCATCTTGATCTTACAGCATATGTCAATATGGTTTTTATAAAACGAATCAAAACAGGGCTTTTGTTTTGTTTTTCTGTTTTTGTCTTGCAGAGCTTGGATCACATATGCAAAGCATATGCTCCACCACTGAGCCTACAATCCCAACCAGAGAACAAAAATTTAAGTGGCCAGTACACGTGTAAAAAGATGCTCAACCTCACTATTGGCCTCATAAATTCAAATTAAACCACAATAGGAATTATATTTGACTGGGCACCGTGGCGCACACCTGTAATCCCAGCAACTTGAAGTCTGAGGCAGGAGAATCCAAAGTTGGAAGCCAGCCTTAGCAACTTAGCAGGACCCTGTATTAAAATAAAAAATGAAAACAGCTGGGGCTGGGGCTAGAGCTGGGGCTCAGTGGTAAAGCACTTGCCTAGCATGTGTGAGGCACTGGGTTCTATCCTCAGCACTGCAAAAATTATATATATATAATTGTTTTTAAGGGGAAGGGCTGGAGATATAGTTCAGTAGTAAAGTGCCCCTGGGTTCAATCTCCAGCAACAATAACAAAAAAGAATGCACTGGGCTGGGGATGTGGCTCAAGTGGTAGCGCGCTCGCCTGGCATGCATACAGCCTGGGTTCGATCCTCAGCACCACATACAAACAAAGATGTTGTGTCCACCGAAAACTAAAAAAAAAAAAATATTAAAAAAATTCTCTCTCTCTCTAAAAAAAAAAAAGAATGCACTATCAGACCAGAGGTGTGGCCCAGTGGTAGAGCTCTTGCTTAGCAAGCATGAAGCCCTGGGTTCAATTCCCAATACACACACAAAAATTCACTATGATGGGAAATATTTCATTCTCAAAAAATTAACAAATTCTCTTCTTGCTCTTCTTGATAGTTCTGAACATTAGATTCATAGCCCCCCACCACTCCATGGAGCCTAAAGATACCTAAATGTATGATATGAGTGAACAAATCAAATAAGTGACAGAAAGCAGGTATTGGGAGGGACTGGGGTTGCAGCTCAGTGGTAGAGCACTTGCCTACCACGTGCGAGGCCCTAGGTTCAATCCTCAGCACCACATAAAAATTTAAAAAAAGAAAATAAATAAATCTATTGTGTCCAACTACAACTGAAAAATAAATATTTTTTAAAATTCAGGTGTTGGCATTTTTTCCATTTTCATTCATGGGTGCATTTTTCTTTTGGGGGGTGGGGTGGGGTGAGACAGGTCTCACTGTATTGCCCAGGCTGTCCTCAAACTCCTGGGCTCAAGTGATCCTCCTGCCTCAAAGTAGCTTAGAGCACAGGCTACTACCACCTCCCTGGACGACCACATGTGAAATTTTAAAAACTATAAATGCAGGGACGTAAACCATTCATGCAAGCCAAAATGTTTCCATGAACAAGTTTCAGCAGTTCAACTTTATAACAACTGTAAATTAATCTGTTAGATTTTTCTGGACAATGTCAGTGCCTGGATTTTTTTTTTTTTTTTAACAAGTAAATTTCTTACTGATGGCAACTGGAGGGCGTCTGCAGCACTTTTACCCCACAGGAGATTCCATCCACGCTACAGATTTTTCTGCCTTGTCCTAAGGACAAGTACTTGTTTTGTCTGATTTCTGGGTTATTCCCATAAGTTAGCCATTAAAATACATGAAACTTCCATCCCCAGCACTGAAAAAAATTAAACTATTTTTTTAAAAACCCACAATAAGATGCCATTTCACACCCAGCAGGTTGAAAGAAAGTCGGATGGGACAAAACCAATCCTGCCGAGGATGCAGGTGGAGCCTGGGAACCGCACCCATGGCCTGCGGGGCGTGAAGGTGATAGCCCCTGCAGAAGGCAATGAGGTCATTTCTCACTAGATGGAGGGGCCTTCCTCCCACCCAGCACGACCCTCATGGGAACATACCAGAGAAACAAGCCTAAGGAGCCTCGTACAAGAACGCTCCATGCAGCAACGTGGGCGATTGCCAAGAACTGGAAATGTGCTAAACGCCCATCATCACCAGGAGCACCTATCCACGGACTGAAGTTGACTCACCCAGTGGAGAGTCACCCAGCAATTAAACAGATGAACCACAGCCGCATGTATCAACATGATAAATCTCAAAAACCAGTGTAGACAGAAGACTATCTTTAACAGGCAGAGTTCGAAAAACGGAAACTACCCTACATTGTTCATGGGTATTTCCCTCTGAGCTAATGGCAAATGCCTTGAAACAGGCCCACGATCCCTGAGCATTACTTTCCTCTGGAGAGGGTGGGGGAGAAGGGGAAGGAGCAAGGCACGGTGCACTTCCACTATAGCTATGTTATTTCTTTAAAAGTAAAAAGATCTGAAATAAATGTAACAAAAAAGGGTTTATGTGGCTGGGTAGTGGGGCCATGGGTGTGTGTTATTTTTCTCTTTACTTTTTTTTTCAAATATTTTTTAGTTGTAGATGGACACAATACCTTTATTTCATCTATTTATTTTTATGTGGTGCTCAGGGACAAACCCAATGCTTCCCACGTGCTAGGCAAGCGCTATAGCATTGAGCTACAACCCCAGTCCCTCTTTATTTTTGTATGCAGTTGGAACGTGTCTTAATAATAATTATAACAGCAATAAGCTGGGTTTGGAAGATGCTCGGTTAAGCAGAGGAGGAGGCTGGAGAAGAGGTGCCCAGCTGTGCAAACAGAGGGAGGCCACCTCATCACCTTCCCCAAGGTACATTTGGAGGTGAGGGCTGCCAAGTCCCTCCACACTGGGTCTCCCCTTGCCCCAGCATGGAGGGGAAGAGAAAGGGCCAAGGAAGGCAGTGTGCCCCCACCCCAGGCCCAGTCAGCATGCAGGACTCACAGCAGCCATACCCCAAAGCCTTCAGCAAAGCAGAGTTAGGAGGCTGGGCTGGCATGGGGTGCCACACACTCAGGCACCAGCAGCCTGGGCTTCCCAGGATCTTGCCAGGTCTGGAAAGAACTCCCTGAACATGCTGGGGCTTGGGGTGGTATCAGAAAGGGACAGAATTGAAACCACATGCCAGAAACTAAATAAGGGCTGATGGAGGCTTTGCCAGCCCTGCTGGGGACCTCCAGGGAGAGCAGGTACAGGGGGAGCTGGCAGGGCATTGAATGGTGAGCTGTGGAGTCCCCTGCAATGGCAGACTTACCCCAAGACAGCAGGGACAGAACTTCTTGGGGGGTTTCAGGGCAAGGCCATCTTTGATGACCACCAGCCAACTTCTAAAATGCCTGCTCAGCCCCCATACCCTTTCTGGGTCCTCCCCTCCAGGGTCAGGGTGTTTATGGGAAAGACACGGAAACAAAGAAAGTGAGGCCTCCAGGCTCGGAACAGGAGGTTGGGATCCGTCTCTCTCTGGCCCAAAGTTCAGGCGCTAGAACTTGTGGCAACCAGATGCAAGGGCTAGGACAGGAACCTGCCCTACCTCAGCTCCTCTCAGGACCAAAGAGGTCCTCGGGGAGTCTGGAGTGGCCTCTGCACCTCATCAAGACACCAAAGCCTGGGGCAGACAAGAAGGAGGCGGGGACAGTGTGAATCCATCTCTTCTACCTCACTCTGAGGGATGGGCCCACAGAGGCCACGGACCTTGAAACGGCCCAGGGATCCTAGGCAGGGGCTGGGGGTGGGGGAGAACCTCTCAGGCTTTGAGAAAATGGAGAGGAAGAGACAGGGGGTGTGGGAAGAAGCAATAAGGGAGGAAAGCAAGAAATCAAAGGAGCATTTGTTCTGCTAAGTGGCTTTTTGTTGTCAAAAATTGGCCCCAAACTCTGCCCACTGGAAGCCTAGGGCAAATCTTCCCCTGCCACACCCACCTCCCTGCCGCCAGCCTGTCACTCCTCAACTCACGCACCACCTGCCCCTCTCAGCCCCAGTCCCCTCCAGACTGGCAGAGGCCCCCTGGGGACCCTCACCACACAGCCTCTGAGTTCTTCAGAGAGAACGAGGCAGCAGCCCCTGAATGAAACTGGGAACAAGAAAAGCACAGAGAGATCCCTGCCCCATGGAGCTCCACTCCAGCGAGGAAGACCCCTGACTTAAAAATTAGTCAAATTCGTGCAGCACGTCAGAGTCAAGCTATGGACCAAAACAAAGGAGGTGAAAAAGACGGGTCGGGGTGCAGCCTCCTGCGGCTGGTCGGGGAAGGCCTAGCTGAAGCCATGAGACCTGAGGAGGCTGACAGCGAGCCCCGTGGGACAGGTGGGGAACGGAGTGCAAGGCTGTAGGAGCCTGGCACAGCTGGAGGGACAGGGGCAGGTGTGGGGGGTGAGGCAGAAGGCAGTGGAGCCAGATGTGGGGGGCAGTGGGGCTGGATGGTGAGGAGTGAGCCGAGCCCGCAGCAGTTCCCACATACCCGGTCCAGCCACATCTCGACCCAGGACCCCACCCTGAGGCACAGCCCCCGCTCAGAATCCCATGATAGTAGGAACAGAAGAGCAGATATGGGGGCCCACTGCGAGCTGGAGGAGCCCCTCCGTCTCTCCCTACACCCCAACAGATGGGCAAAACCCCCAGCAGACGCCAGCGGAGGCTGCAGCACGATTGTCTCACCCCTGTCCCCTCCATCCCCTGCAGTCCCCTTGAGGGCATCCCAGCTAGCCTTCCCCAAGGGGAGAGGAGCAACCACATGGCAGACTGGTGGCAGCAACCGGCAGGCGTGTTCTTGCCTGCTCCCACCCTGCCCAACACGCCCAGGATTTGTCTGTCTGTCTCTCTGTCCCAACTCACAGGTAATCACAACAATAATAGTTTGGCACGAGGACAGCCAGGACATCCTTCCATCCTCACAAAGCCCTGGGGCCTGCTGGGCTGGCCTGAGAAGACCACTGACGGTGAAGGACATGGAGGCCCCAGGCAGTCACAGCACTGAGCCAGGTCTGGGTTCTGGAGGCCCCTCCAGCAGGAGTCACCCACAGAGCTCAGGGCCAAGGCCCGAGGACACAATCAGGGTCAGAATTTCCTGGAAACCATCAGGTCTAATCCCTTTACCACGCAGATGGGAAACTGAGGCACAGGGAAGGGCCATCTCCCGGATCTCCTACTGCCCGAGGCGACTCTCTTCCACCTCTAATCCCTCAGAAAAAGTTCACTCACATAGACAAAGAAAGCCCTGTGGCTGGCAGGGACTTGGGGAAAGAATGGGCCCCTGTCCAGGAGTGGGTGTGCCTGAGAAGGGGGCGTGGCCGCAGAAAGGGAGAAGGTACTGGGCCAAGCTGGCAGCACGCAGGCCGAGGGGGTCTCCCCAGAGCAAAGGGTCCAGTCTACTCTGGCCACTGAGGCCAAATTAGGCTGAATACATTCAAACCCAGGTCCAGGACTCAGGAGCCTGGAGGGACAAGGACAGTGGGAGAGGTGGTCTTACCTCGGAACTTCTTAGGGGGGTTGTCCAGGTCCCCAGCTGCAGGTTCCACCACACAGCGGTCATCCACCAGCCTGGGGGACAAGGCAGCTCAGTCAGTGGGAAAGAAGAGGTTCCATAGCACCCTTCCCTTGGGAATGGGGGATTCCAGGGCAACAGTGAGGGCTCCTTGAAACTCCCTCCATCCCTGACAAGCCTTGCCCTGCACCATGACATTCCCTGTCTGGAACCACTATTAAAAGGCAAGATCCCCTGGGCTGGAACAGAGACCCTCCAGGAAGCACTCAGAGACCCCAGCCCACCCCAGCTCCCTGACTGGCACTGGAGCTTTCCTGTGAGGATCTGCCACCTGTCTGGGCTGTCACACACTGCAGACCTTATCCCTGAGACCCTACTGCCCTGACCGAAAGGACGGGGAGACAAAGGCGAAGGGAGACAGGAAGGAGAATTAGAGCAAGACAGAGAGAAACAGAGACAAGACCCAGGAGCTGCAAGGGACCGGAGACAACCAATGAGAGAAGTCTACGAGACTCCAAGCCAGGAGCATGAGCCTTGCAGTCTCTAAGACAGGACAAGGAGCCTCATGCCTCCCCAGCCCAGGGTCCCTTTCCAGACTGTCCTCTTCGACCTACCCTAAGGCCAGAAATTTCCCCCTTACAGCTGTGGCTGGGGTTAATCCCACAGCCCCTGAGGGCGCCCATCCATCCAAGAACTTATCCATCCCTCTATCCGTTCATCCACACGCCCACCTCTGCATCCTTCTATCCATCCTTCCCTCCATCTACCCATTCATCTACTCCACTTCTGCATTTAAAATTCTCCAAGGCGTCTCCAGGATAATGTGATAGTCACCTGCCATCTCCAAGGCCCACTCTATCTCAGCACTTCATACCCATTGAATTCTCAGCAACTTCCCAGCAAGGGGCTAGTCATTAGCACCATTTGACTTGAAGGCTTTGTAGGGTGCCAGGACGGCCTGTATTGGGTTCAATTCCCAGTACAAAAAAAAAAAAAAAAACAACAACTTATATATATAAAATAATTTGCCTGAAGTCACAGAGCTGAGACCAGGCTGATAGCCCATGTTCCTCCCACACCTCCCCCTTGGGCTGGCTAACAAGGTCTTTTCTGATCTAACCTCCTTCCACTTCCTAGCTGGTCTTATTAGCTCTACTTCTTGAGGCAGCTGAACTAAACCTCCAGGTCATCCCAAGTCCCCTTCCTGGGAGCTCTCATGTCTCCACAGGCAGTTCTGACAGCCTACAAGGCCTTCATGCCCACCCCAATCCCCCAACCCCAGAGCCTAAGCCTAGAAGATCTCCTTCCTTCCCCCTCAATTCCTCCCTCTTACTATGTGAAGGTGTCCTTTCCCCTCCTGGGGGGCACCACTTGCTCCCCTGTTCCCTCGGCACTTGGTCCTGGCCTCTCTACTTTTCTACACTGGCTACTGAGTTCCATGCAGCTGGAACCACTGTATTTTTCCATCTGGAATCTTTTGCACAATAAAGTCCTGGGAAATAATGATACAATAAAAAATAGACATTTGGGCTTCATCCCAGCTCCTGGCCACAGCTCCTAAGACCCTTTTAACTTCTTAAGTGATAAGACAGATAAGATTATCTTTTGTTATAATATTTGGATTTTCTGTTTCCCATTCTTGGAATAGTTCCAGAGCAATAAAGGGTGAAATGGTATAAATTTTGTTCATCTCAAGTCTCTTTCAACTACACCTAAATTTATGTTAATGAGGGCCCTTTTGGAAAGCCCCTAAGGATGGGGGTGAGGTGCTGATTGCCAGTGGAACTAACCACATGATTGGAGAGGTGGAAACTTCAGCCCCACCAGCCATTACAACCTCCTCTGAAGTGGAAGAAGGAGCTGGAGATTGACAGGAGGTTGACTTCATCACCAACGGGCAATGAAGCTCCAGGAAAATCCACAAGACCAGTTCAGAGCACTTCCCAATGACCACAGAGAGATGCCAGAGGGTGGTAAGGCCCAGAGGGGGTGGAAGCTCTACCCCGCCCCTTGCCTCATCCTAGGCACCTCCTCCATCTGGCTGACCTGAGTGGCATCCTGGGATGCAGTTGGGATCTGGCACCAACTCCTGGCAGACAGTGTCAGAATCAAATTGAATGTGGAACATCCAGTTGATGTCTGCGGAGAACTGGAAAGTTACCTAATGTTTTCATGTATCGATGTTTAATTTTCTAAATCTACTTAGTTATTACTTTCATTTTAAAGGCAGGGAAAGTAGAGCACGGAGAGGTTAAAGGATAGACTGCAGAGCTGGGCTCTGAAGCCAGGCTAGCCAGCGACAGCAGGTACTGTGGGGACCTCAGGAGGAGGGGTGGGAGGTGAGGGTCCTCAACCTCCTTTCCCCTTCTAGCACTCTTCCTTTCATCTGCACTCACATTCCAGCACATCTTGGCCACACTCACGGGCTCAGAAGTGTTACTAATATTCCCATTGATGACTCCCAAGTCCATCCTCCCCTAAACTGCCTACTGGACATCTCTGCTCAGGAATCCACTAGCAGCTCAAAACCAAACTCCTAATCTTCCACCTAAAAGTGTTTCTCCTGAAGATGTACCCATCTCTCTCTGGCAACACCATCCCTCCAAGGGCTTGGGTCAGAAACCTCAGACCAATCCTCTACCACCCACATCTCACGTTCAACCTGCTGGGAAACCCTGTGGGCTCTGGCTTCAAAATACATGAGAACAACTTCTCCTCACTTCCACCACCCTCCTGGGCCAGGCCCCACACTCTCACCTGCACTCAAGTAACTGCCTCCTCACTGGTCTCTGGGCTTCCTCTTTGCCCCCTAACCCTAAACCCCACAAAGTAACACAAGGATCCCTTTAAAAGGCAAATTTTAAAGTGGCACACGCCTGTAATCCCAGCAATTCAGGAGGCTGAGGCAGTAATGTACTGAGGCCCTAAACAAATTAGTGAGACCCTGTCTCAAAATATAAACAAATAAATAAATAAAAAGGGCTGAGGATGTAGCTCAGTGTTAAAGAACCCCTGGGTTTAATTCCCAGGACCAAAAAAAAAATGATAAGTCATAGTAAGCACTCGGTGGTGAAGCACTTGCCTAACAAGTGCAAAGACTGGGATTTGATCCCCAGCTCCAAAAAATAAAAATAAAAATAAAAAAATAAGAACAGCACTCTGCTCAGAATCCACCCATCTGAGAATGACACCAAAGATGGCACATGGCCCTCCCACTCATCTCAGTGACCTCATCTCCTCCCCTCCCCCATCCACCGTGCCCTAGCCCCACAGCTTCCCCCAGGCTCCTCAAACCTCCCAGGTGGCTTGGACTGGCTCTTTCCTCTGCTTGGAACCTCTTCCTCTGGACCCCCTCACTTCCTGCACATCTCAGCTCAGATACCCCTACCCATGTGGACACTCCCTCTCCATCCCTTTTAAAATTGTGCTCTCCTCCATATTCCTCAGGCCTCTTGCTCTCTTGTGCTCCCACCACATCTACATCACCACTCAGCCAGCTCTATAGAATTGTCCTTATTTTGCTTACTGTCCCTCACTCCCGCCCCATGGGATGTAAGTTCCACAAGGACAGGGATGTGTGTTTTGCTCCCTGCTGTATCCGCAGCACCCAGACCAGCAGAGCCAAGCGGCCAACACGAAATACATATTGAGTGAGTAAATTAATTCATTTTATTAGCTGTGGAGGGAAGTACATGAGAAGCAAAAGATAAGGTCCCTGCCTCAGGGAGCCGAAAATCTCATTGGGAAGACAAGTCACATACTCAGAAGAATAATGATATCAGGAATATGCATTGGTGCCAACTGGCAGTACCGCTGTAGGTTTTGTCCAGATTTGGGGATGGGAGAGGTCAGAGTATGGCCAATCAGACAAGGCACAGAGGCAGCAGCAGCTCAGGGCCTTGAATAATGCATAGAATTTCCTGTAAGACATTAGTGAATCAGTTTTCTCTTGGCAAAATCTAAGAGGAGAGGACACAAGATGAATCCATCTTGGTGGGGAGGAGAGAAAGCACTGACCAGGGCCTGGGACTGAGCCCTGCCAGGGGTGGAAATCCTGTCTCTGAGGGGAGACGGGGGTAACCCCACAAGCCCCCCACCTGGCCAGTGCACTAGGTCTTGTGGAGGAGAAAAGAGAAAGAGGCCGTAGTCCTCTTCCACAGAGATGTTCTGTCTTTGGAAAACCTATCCTAATCCAGGACCCCTCCATGCCTGCTCCTGTTGCCCTTTGTCTGGATCACTCCTCCTGGGAAAAAAGACATGCAAATGTGGATATTCACCTGCTTTTCCTACCTCCCTGGCACAAACCCACCTGGTGGTTAGGTGGATGTTCATCTGACACTGCCCAGATTGCCAGAGCTTCTGAAGTCCCCTCTTCCATATCCAGTGCCAGAGTGCAAAGTGAACTCAATTAGAGAAGGGGAAGGTGTGGAAAGAGGAGTGAGGCCTCCAGAGTGTGCAGACAAGGCTGGGAAGAAAAATGCCAAGCTTGCAGCTGCAAGAGTCAGGCATGGCTGTATGAGAGAGCAGGGTCAAAAAGCAAAGCAAGCTGCAAGCAATGCGCAGGGGTAGATAGGACCCCAAGAGTATGGAGGTCAGTAGTGAAGACTTGATTTCTTGATTCTTTTTTTTTTTCTTCTTCTTCTTCTTCTTTGCAGTGCCAGGGCTGGAACCCAGGGTCTCATACATGCTAGGCAAGCATTCTACCCTGAGCCCAGTAGTGAAGACTTGAGAGGCCAGAGAAAGGACCACCTAACCATCAGAGCTGCCTCTGAGCAAAGTCACCACCACCTGGCCACACGGAGCTCCAATCTGTACTCCTCCCAAGACCCTCTCAGAGTGGCACCTTGCCTTCCTATTTTTATTCTCCACGTGGCACTTGGCACAGTCCTCCTACCCCCACCTAGTTATGGCCAAAGAAAGTGGCCATTCAAGAGATGCTTGCAGGGTCCCAGAGTGGCCCAAGCGCCCTCCACAAGCCTTGCACCCATTCTTCTGTGCACTCATTAAGACCAATGCATCCCCTGTAGGTGCGCCCTGGTGAGCGAGGGTGGAAAGGGACTCGCATAAAGCCAAAGGCAGATAAACAGGGAAGCCCTCTTCAGTTGGGCTGCCAGACCCCGGACCAGGAGGCCCGAAGACTCCAGACAGGTGAGTTCTGATGGAGGGGGCCTGGGAGGGCAAGGTCGCGGGTCAGAGCGGCCCGGGGCCCGACCGGTGGCGGAGCCCTAATCGGGCCGGGCGTCCCTCCAGCCCGCGCCCCGCGCTGCCCCCGCGAGCTCTTCCCGGCCCGCCCTCGCCCCCGCGGCGGAGCGAAACTCGCCGCCCCACGTGTAGCCGCCGCCGAGGGAGGGCGAGCGCGGCCTCGCCCCGGCCTGCCTCCTGCCAGCCGCCGCCGGGACGCTGGGCCTCCGCCAGGCGCGCCCGAGAGGGGCGGTGTCTAGCTGCCCGCGCCCGCGCTTTCCTCGGATACCCGGATACTCGCGGAGGGAGGCCCCAGGGGACCCCTCCCCACGGGGTGGCACAACCCCTCCCGTCGTAATCCCCCCGACATTTCGCCTCCTAGGGAGCATCTGTGTTTATTAAAATAGCCCTGCCACAGGCGCGCACCTGGCGCTGAGGCTGTAACCAGAGCCCAGATCTCCTGGGTGAAGTGGCACATGCTTTATTCACCCCTGCAGGGTCCCTAGGCTCAAAGTCCCAGAGAAGGCCAACGCCCATCAGTCTCACCCTCGGCCTCTCGCCTTTCACTCATGCTGGGAACCCCAGATGCATCCTGCTCTCTTCAAGGACTCCCGCTAGGTTCCTGCAGGGTTTTCTGGCCATTCCCTCCACAGGTATGCTCCTGTTTACTGGCCGCAGGCACCCCACCAAGATCGCTTAGGAAAAACCCACGCCCTTATGTGTGGAACCCTATAAATCAATTTTACATCCAATAGCTCATTCTATTCTTACTATTGTCCCATGTGAATCCCACAAAGTGGAAGGATCCACCTGGGCCACACAGAGGACTGGATGATGGCACTTAAACAACCCAGACTCCATCTATTCAATAAAACCTTATTCCAAGTCAGCGATCCTAGGGCGCTGGGTGGGGTTCCCACCCTCAGAAAACTAATGCCCACCAGGCTGAGTGCTCAGAGAACATGAGCCACAGGTCTATATCTGTGCATCAGGTTTTCCCAACTCGGGGACATCAGCCACTCAGAATCCTGAGGATAGTCCCTATTGTGAGTCCTTCATCTACTGGGAGGCACAAGACCAGTTGGAGTCTGACCTGTCCAGGCCCTGCTAGGGCATGGAGGTGGGGTGTGAGTGAGGTCCTGGAAGATCACCTGGGAGCAGGACCAGTCTAATGGTAAGGAGAGGAGCTGGCTGATAGCATGTTCTAGAAGGATGTGGAAGAGGGTGCTGTCCCTGAAATGGTCCACTCCCCAAGACCTTGATCTGAAGGAAGAAAGGAAGACAAATGCATCCCAGAACCTGGGCGGCCCCATTCCACCCAGAGTGGACTTTGATATCCAGGTAAAAGTCTGGGAAAGGAAGTGGGGCAGGTCAGTGTGTCTGGAAAGATTAGATAAGGAGGAGGAAGAAGGGAGCCATATAGAAGTGGGATAGGTGACCATAACAGAGCCTGACTCAAAACCTGCACCTACCAGCTTGGCCACTATCACAGCAGCCAAGGGAGGGGAAATCACAGACTGGGGAAATCAGGAGGGACCCTGAAAAGCCCCCTCCTCCATCTAGCTGTAGAAACTGGGACATGGAGGTACTGACCAGGTCATATGGGTTGATGGAATAGCTATTCCAGATCCAGGTCTCCTGACTACCAGCCTGGGCCACTGGCCACTTCCCAGAGATACCAGCCACCTCCCACACATCTAGACCAGCCCTGAGGAAGGCCACTTCCAACAGAGGTGCACTAATAGGCTGGTGGTAGATAGGGGGGGGCCCAAGGGTCTCTCTCCAGATACTCAGAATACTGGGAAAAGGAAACATGCACTGGCTGGTGTCTCTCTCTGGATCACAAGAGAAAAGAAATTAATTTCTACATCCCAATAAAAGCACCCTTTACCTCTACGAATCTTTACCCAGCATCCACCCTGTGCCACCAGAGGGAATATATGGAAATTAAACAAAGGCATGGCTCATGCTTTCAGAAAGTTTACAGCTCAGAAGGGCCAGGCATGGTGGTGCATGCTGTAATCCCAGCGACTCAGGAGGCTGAGGCAGGGGGAATCACAAGTTCAAAGACAGCCTCAGCAACTTAGTAAGTCCCTAAGCAATTCAGTGAGCCCTGTCTCTAAATAAAATACAAAAAGGGCTGGGACGTGGCTCAGTGGTTAAGTACTCCATTGGTTCAATCCCTGGTACTGAAAAAAAAAAAAAAAAGAAAGAAAGAAAGAAAAAGAAAAAATGCTTAAAGCCCAGAAGATACAGTAAACTGCATACCAGAGAACCCCAAGAGTCTCTCCAGAAGGACAGCAACAACAACCAAATTTGGCCCAACAGAAATAAAGGTCCCCAGCAAGTGTCTCAGCCAAGTCTGGGCCTCTGGCTCAGAATTAGGTGGGCTATGGCAACTCCTAGGGTTTCCACGGTGCTGCTAGGGGCACAGGAAGATATATCCATAAGGGCAAAGGAGAAGGAGCAGGAGGCAAGAGGGAATGCTGAGAAAAGACAGGAGAAAGAAGTGACCATGGGCCACTCAGCCTGCCCTTGCCTCACATACTGGCCTACGAGGCCCAGGCCTCTCCACCCAGAACTGGACACTCAACCTGTGCCACTTGATGGATGAACCAAGACTGTATGAGCCTCAGCAGGGCAGACCCTCTGGCCCAGGCCACCTGGCTCTAGACCTCCACAGAGCTCTCTGGGAAGCAGAGCAGCAAAGTGACTTGACAGATCCAGAGACTGAAGCAGCCTGGGTAGTTCCTGCCTCATCAGGAACTCAGAATTATGGTGGGGGAGCTGGTGGGGGAGCTGTTTTATATGAAAGGAGACTCTAGAGGTTTTAAGTGCCAAATGTAACAAATGGACCTTGACAGGGCACTGATTTAAAGAAACCAGTGATCAAAAACAGACTGGGGACAATTTTACCATGGATTGTACACCAGATGCTATTAGGAAATGACTAGTATAGTCACAGCACTGTGGTTAAACAGGAGCATACCTTTGAATGAAGTATTTGGAGGTGAAAAGATGGAATGTATATAATTTACTATAAAATACTTCAGCAAAAAATGGTATAACAACCATGGTGGTGCACGCATAGTGCCAAAAGGATCACAAGTCTGAGCAACTTAGCAACTTATTTTGTCTCAAAATTGAAAATATAAAGGGCTAGTAATAAAGCTCAGTGGTAGAATATTCTGGGTTCAATCCCCAGTACTACAAAAAAAAATGTAGCAACTATATGGAGAAATGGGGACAATTATTAAGACTAGGAGGTGGAAAAATGAGTGTTCTAAGTGGGTCTCTGTCCTTTTCCTGAATTATACTTAGGCCTCAGCTGGTGGTGAGAAGTCCAAGGGACAGTATAGGTGAAGGCCAGAGACACCTGTAAATGATCTGTAAACTCCAACGGCAGTCACCATCATCATCATCGTCATCTTCTCTGAGATGGACTTAATTCTCCTTGCCATGACCCATATCACTCTTGTCATCAAGGTCTGGACTCAGATGCTGGAGACTCAGATGCTGGCTCTCCTGCAGGCTGGAGGAAAGGCCATGGGCTGGCTGGCGGAGGCTAGGAAAGGTATTTGCTAACCAAATATGCACAGGTGTCTGCCTCCAGCACCTGCAGCTGGCCCTGAGCTGAGATTTATGTTTGCTGCCCATTCTGGCCCTGCCCACCTGCTGGCCAAAAAAAAAACAAACAAAAAAAAGCCAGCACCATGCTCCCTGTGACCATCTGATTTCCTCAATGAAGCACCTGCAATGAGTTCCTCCTGCCTGTCTCCCCAAAGAGAAACCCCTCTGCAATGTGGCACCACCCGATCCCATCCCCACCCCACATCTGGGGCTAGCTGTGGTGAAGCCCAGTCTCATTTCTGCTCAGACCATTTCTCTCCCACCTACCCTGATCTGAAAGACCCTACAACCTCCTCTCCCTGAACCCCTGCTGTGTAACCCCAGGGGTCCTGACTGCAGGGAAGTGTGACCATTGAACATTGACCATTGAAAGCTTACAGCTCAGAAGGGCCAGGCACGGTGGTGCATGCTGTAATCCCAGCAACTCAGGAGACTGAGGCAGGAGGAATCACGAATTCAAAGACAGCCTCAGCAACTTAATAAGACCCTAAGCAACTCAGTGAGCCCATCTCTAAATAAAATACAAAAAAGGGCTGAGGATATGGCTCAGTGGTCAAGCACCCCTGGGGGCTGGCGGGAGGGAGGGGGCCTCAGAGCTCCATTATTCAGAGGCTTGAGATGAACTTAGTGAAGAGTCAGGCTTTGCTCTGCTCCTTTCCCCAGGACTCCTCCCCTCCCCTCTCAGCCCCACTCCCACCCTAACCCTAACCTGCGATAAGGTGTAGAGAGCAGGGCTGGAGGTGGCCATGCAAGGATTCCAGAGTGTGCGAGAGCACTGTGAAACCCAGAAACCTCCCCTCAAGCTGAGAGCCAAAAGCTGGTGTGTCCCCACCCTAACCCAGCATGTTTCTCCCCACCCCCAACCCAAGCCACCGCCCCATAGGCCAAACCAGGGAAGGGATGTGGGGTCAGGAATGTAGGGCAGGGCAGAGTGTAGGCAAGTGAATAGAACAGGATTCTTTAAGGCAAGGAGTCCAAGGTGAAAGCTTGGGACCATTTTTATCCTTGGCCAACCCCATGCCCTCCTTCTCCCCATCTCTCCATCCTGCTGTCTGGAACCTCCACCACACCCAACCCCTAGGGCGAAGGCTGGTCTCTCTCCACACCCCCTAGTGCAACACTCACAAACGCCGACATGAAATGGGTCAGACCCTCGGTGGCACAGAGTTCCTTCTCCGCCCCTCCTCCACCACCAGAGAAACACGCAGCTTGGGAGCCTGTGAGGCAAAAGATGTGCCTCCTCCTTGATCTCCATCCTGAGATGTTACCCTCAGAGGATAACTGAACAGTGTCTAGACACATGTGCACCAGGATGTTCAGGGTGAATTGTCTAGTAACAGCGCAAATCTACTCTGAATGCGAGAGTTGCTTAAATCAATTAAGGAACGTCATATCATGGATGCTACGCAGCCATACAATGGTGAGTTGGCATGGGAAGAGACAGATTGCTGTATCCAAAAAAAAATCAGGATACGAAGCCGTATGTGCAGCTTGATATGTTTGCAAATGTTTATTTGGGTATATGAAAGACTAGAAGATCTATATAGGATATTACTGTAAGTCACAGTGGTATTCTAGGTAATTTTTTTATTTGAGCTTTTCAAGTTTTCTCCATGAAACATGAATTATTTTTTAATCAGAAAAAAATACATATTTTCAAAAAACGAGCTGCATGGATCGGGCTAGCCAAGGCCAAGCCCCTGCCTCAAGCTATAGAACAGAAGTCTAACATCTTGTTCCAGTGAAATCACAATTAAATGAAAGCCAAGGCAGGTCTGAAATCTGCCTGGGGAATGCGGTCAGCTTGGGAGGGGCAGTCCCTCCTCGTGGAATTACATGTGTCTCAGAGACTTTAGGCTCAAAGGCCCTTGTGAATCCTCTAACTCTCCCCACTGCACAGAATGCAACAATCTGGCACTCAGGTTGATTACTACTGATTCCCCAGTGCCTAAAACAACGTCTGGCAATAGTAGGTGCTCCATAACTGATCACTGAATAGCTTCATGAAATCTGATGAGGACAGAAGTGGCTCTCTGGACTCAAAGGGCAGGAGACCCAGCAGGCTGGCTTCATCATAGCCTGTCAGTCTGGGAAGACTTTCCATTCAGGGATCCAAGACCTGGGTACACATTAAAATCACCTGGGGAATTTTTAAAGAATCCAACACCCAGATCCTACCCCTAGAGATGCTGATACAGCTGATATGGCATGGGACTTGGAAGCTAAAATTTTCTGAAAGATCCCCAGCAGTTTCTCAGGTACAGCTGGAACACCCTAGAGGATATGCAGGATGACAGAAACATACTCTGAGGAGGCAGGGCCTTGTCAAAAACATCCAGCAAGTTAGTGATAGAACTGAAATAGACCCCTTTGCTGAGAGCCAAGCCCTGGGGCTCCCTGTGTGAGTATCCTAACCCTGGGGACCCTGGGGCTTCTCCACATTTACTCCCACATTTCTTGGGTCCTGATCTCCAGCACCCACCTTCCTAGGAAGCAGATCAGGATGGAAGAGGGACAGGGAACCCCATGGGAGGAGGCAGGGACCCTTCTGACCCTATGCATTAGTGCCCAGTCTAGGTGATCCAGGTCCAGAGGCCCTGAGAGTGCCCCAGGGATGTCCAGTGGTGCTCCAGGCCAGCTCTGAGTGGACAGAAGCTCCTTGATAAGTGCTGGGCACTCACCTTCAAGACCAAGTTCACCTGCACTCCCCCAGCTCACTCCTTGAGGATCTGGGGCTACCCCTCTAGCCACTCAACAGAGATCTTCAAGGGACTGGACATGAGATACTGAAGGGTCCACTCTATATTCCTATGACCAGTTCTCCTTAGCTGCTGGCCTGGAGCCACATCAAATCCTCCACCACTTGCTGGACCTGATTAGCTATTCCAGCCCTGCCTCCACTGCCTCCACCTAGGTGAGGGACGAGGCAGAGCCCTGACCACACGTTCCTGCCAAGAACAGGTGTGGGCCTGCTTTCCCTGCTGGCCAGCAGTATCAGCCCACTGCAGGATCCACTCCCCAGACCCCTCCCATCCTCCCTCCAGAGTTAATGTACAATCTTCACGGAGCTCAAATTATCCAGGAGAATGTAACTGGTCACCTTCACTTTGCCCTGAAGAGTTCTGGTGGGAATCTGAAGGCTGCCTCAGCTTCCCTACCCCACCGAAGTTCACCAATTGACCCAGCCCTCTACCCACTAAAGTCACCCTTGTCCTCAACAAATCCATCTCACCCAACTCTTATGCAATCTCCCAGACAGCAGGCACTGGGCACCGCACCAGCCCAAGACCTCAGTCATATCAGTTTCCCAGGTTCAAGACCCATGAATAGCCCCAGGAAAGGCAGCAGGGGCCAGAGTTAGGAATGGAGGCAGAAAGATTGTGGAGAGAACGGAGCAAAGAATCATCTACAGCATGCTCTTCACACTGTGGCCCACCAGTCCCCTGGGAATCTTATTAAAATGCAGGCTTTGATTCAGTAGGACTGAGCGCAGGGTCTGAGATTCATTATTTCCCCCAAGTTTCTCAGTGATGGTAAAACTGCAAGGTATCCATGATTTACACCACTTACAAACCATTCCTTCATTGACTCTAAGTTTGAAAAAGGTGGGAAGCACAGCTTCCTATTCACCATCAAGTCTCTGGCACCCAGTACGCTGCCTGTCCCATAACAGGTGCCAAATGGATGGTGTAATTAATAAGTTAATTCTGGCAAAGTGCCCATCATTAGATGAGCCTACAGGGAACCCTCAGACAAAATCTGAATAACACCAGAGAGCAGTTTGTACAGAACAGTTTGAAAACAGAGGAAAAAGGGTTAATTCTTCCCTGGAATGGGTGAGGAAGCTGATCTTTCAAGAGGCCACTTTGCAGTAGGTCTTAGAGGGTGGGACAGACTTACTCAGGTGGAAACTAGCAACTGAATGGCATGGCAGAGCATCACAAGAGCAAAGGTAAAGAGAAGAGTACAGGGACAGGTTCCAGGAACTTCACCTGGACTCTCAGGTATATGCAGAGGGAGAAGAGGAAAAACCCAGAGTAAGTTGGGGCCTGCACGTTCTGGTGATAGAGGGCCATGCTGGTAGAGTGGATGTCCATCAATGTTGGAGGTGTTTGCAGAGGGAGGGGTCCTGGGGTTGAAGGGCTCTCAGGTCACAGTACCTGCCCTGGGTAAGAGGCGGACTGGAAAAAGCTGTTCCTGGTGCATGAAGGGTCACGGTAGGAGGAAGTTAAATCAGGAGGTAACAGAGGGTAACAGAGATAACAGAGGGAACCCCATATGAGAGGAAAATAAGATGTTTTCTTTGTCTCTGTTAAGTCTCATGGGTATTGGGCTCAGTGGTGCACATGTAATCCCTCAGGAGGCTGAGGCAAGTGGATTGTGAGTTCAAGCCCAACCTGAACTACTTGGTAATACCCTGTCTCAAAATAAAAAGAGTTGGGGAATGTAGCTCAGTGGTAGAGCTCCTACCCAGCATGCATGAGCCTGTGGATTCATGTACTGTTCATGCAGGCCCCAGTACTGCAAAATACATAAGGGGAGGCTATCCTCAAGAAACTTTAAAAACACCCACTGTGTGGTCCACCCTGAGTTAGGCACTAAGCAACAGAAGAGACAGTGAATTCCCAAAAGTCTCCAGAGGTCCCCAGAGTCCTTCAGATGCTAGGAGGGGAGAGTCTTCCACCTCTGGCGACCACTCTCCCCCTCACCTCCCATGCACTGTCCTTCCCTCAGCATTCTCTGAGGTGTCGACTGTGTACCTAATATGTGTAGGCCCTGGCCTAGGGGCAGCCAGGGCCTGGTCATGCTCTTTGGGGGAGGCCTGCACAAATGCTGGCCCAGATGTGGCTCCACCCCTATTCTCCATGGAATTGAACTGGAGGAATCCAACTGAGTGGGAAGTGGGTAGATCACACCTGACCCAGGAGGGGACTAGGAGAGCCTGGGTAATGCAGAGATAAAGGAGCAGGACGTGCTGGAATTCCCAGTCGGAATTCACTGCGGGCAGGGCAGGCCCTCGAGGATTCCCTTTCCAGGAGCTAAAGCTAAATTCCCAACAACCCAGGAAAATACCAAGGGAGCTAGGTGCCTCCCACCTCCCAACATCAGGTTGACCCAAGCCCAGTCCAGAGCCAGCCCTGGACTGAGGGTGCCAGCACTGACTTCAAAGCCCCCAAAGAGAGGGGC
Source organism: Ictidomys tridecemlineatus (assembly GCF_052094955.1). Taxonomy (NCBI): domain Eukaryota; kingdom Metazoa; phylum Chordata; class Mammalia; order Rodentia; family Sciuridae; genus Ictidomys; species Ictidomys tridecemlineatus. Next base: position 116,761,757 of record NC_135484.1, read on the forward strand.
ACAAAGAGGAGGCACCTCCTGGGAGGCTGGCTGGTGTCCAGCAGAGTGGGGTCAGCAGAGTAGAATGGGTTGACTGTAAAGGATAGGTGGGTGTGGCTGGTAGGACGAGAGAATTGAACACAGGCCCCCAGACTGCAAATGGGACAAAAGGAGCAGGCCCTGCCCTGGAGCCTGGCAGGAGAGGGGGACAAACTGCTCTACCCCACCCAAGGTTACAGTGGACCAACTGCTCTAAAGATAAACCCATTCTCTCTGCCTAATTCTGCCCCTGCATCATCCCTGCTACAGGTCTCCAGGGGCAAGAATTGATTCCCTGTTTATCCGGGACCCTAGGGGGTGGCGACCAGAATTAATTAATGTTTGTAAAGCGCTCTAGAGAACCTGGGATCAGGGACCCAGGGGCGCCAGATGAGCCGAACAGGAAATTGACGAGTAGAGGCGGGGAGAAGGTGGGCAGCCGGCCAGAACCTGGGTCGCCTGGAAGGGGAGGGCTGAGAACGGTCCTACTGAAAGAGGCGGGACCAGAGAGCGCGGGGAAGAGAAGGTGCGACCCCTCAAAGGCGCCACTGGATGGGTAGCTAGAGGATTCGGGTTTCCAGGGGGAGCCTGCGCACCCCCCACAGCTCGGCCCCACCCCCGAGCCAAGCACACCCAGGCCCGATGCCTTCCCCACCTCCCGTCCCAGCCACCCACCTGCTCGCCAGCGGGTCCACCTGAGAGCAAACCTTGGCCCCTCGGAAGAAAGGCGTGCGCCCGCGGGTGGAAGCTCCGCCGACCGGCCGCCTCCTGCCAACTCCCGCCGGGCGCCCGACTCCTACCTGAACAAACATTTCACTTCCTTTCTGTAAAAGGAGGCGAGCCCTTCCCTCGCTCCTTAAGGCTGAGGGAGTCCAGGTCCTCTGTTGAGAGGTAGCGGGCCGCGGCGGCAGGACACTCGCAGCTGGCACCCGGGCCCTCGGCGTTCCCTCCCTGCCCGCGCCCCACTTCAGCTCAGCTCACTCACCCCAAAGTGCTGATGAAGCCATTGACCGAGCCCTCGGCGTACAGAGAGACGATGTCCCCGATGTGGAGAAAGCTGGACATTTCGCTCATGGCTGCGGCCCTCCGGGGCCCGGGGCAGCAGGACTGCCCAGGGGCGTGCGGCCAGGCTGGGTGCCGAGGACGGAGGCGTCCGGGGAGCTACCAGGGGCGCACTCCCACCTCAGAGCCCGGCACTCCGGGCGGCCGGGGCGGGCTGGGGGCCACGGGAGCGGGAGGAGGCGCCGCGCGGCCCCGGGTCCGGGTGAGGAGGTGCCCGCGTCTTGGCGCGCCCGCCGCCCGCCAGCCCGGCCCGGCCCGCTCGTACCTGCGGCGCAGAAGGAGCAGGAAGTCTAGGGCCGTCACACACACATGCAAATCCCGCCCGGGAGGCGGGGAGGCCACACCCCGGCCCCCCCGCGCCCCGCCGCGGCCCGCCCGCCAGCACCCATGTGCACCGGCCCGCCTCCCGGGCTCCGCGTCCCTCGCGCGTCCGGGCCCGGCCTCCAGGACCGCACCGCCTGCCTCCTGACCCCCAAAGACGCTCCAGAGACTCTGGGGAGTCCCGGAGCTCCTGCAGGCTCGAGGAACCTCCGTCCCGGGAGGCCCAGCAGTTGTAGGGGGCTCTCCGCCCTCGGAGTTTCCCGAACTGACTACTCTTCGGCCCGCGGGTCGCGCAGAACCAGTCCAGCGCCCCCGCGGGCGCTGCCGCGAGCGGCTCGCGGAGGACGCGCTGCAGAGCGCCCAGCTGAGGGGCGTCTAGCGCCTACGGGTGCGCTCATCCCTTTGAAGCGAAAATCGGGATTCGTTTTTCTCAACGTGAACAGACTTTTCATTGCACAATAGAAAGTGCTCGGGCTTGGAGGGGAAATGAAGCAATGGGGTGGGTTTTGTTTTTTTCTCTCCGCATTCCTGTGTACAAAGGGATCCAACTTCCGAATCAGTTCAGCCGCTCCCTCTCCAGGAGTTGGCTCCAAAACTGTTGGCTTCTTCTTTCCTTTAAAAAAAAAAAAATGGAGTTGAGGGGGAGAAAATTACCTTGGCTAGTTAATAGCGCACCCAAGCGCTGAACTGACAAGTCCGGCTGCCGGCCCTCTGGAAGTGACCGGCTGCGGCGCCTCCGCCAGAGGTCCTGCCCTCAAACTGTCGTCCCCAGCTCGCCTACTTTCTGTTCTGTGGTGCGGATGCTGGGGTGTTTGCTTCCTAGTGCTTTTATCTGAACTCCCGAGATAGAGTGCCCACTGCCACCCCCATTCGATCACATTTACTCCCTTCCGACCCCCCCCCATTTCCTGAGGGGTGTGGGGGGGGGGCGTTTATCCCTGGGAGAAAGGGAGGTGGGAACTCGGAGACTGAAGCAGGAAGAACAGAGACCCAGGGAGGGGTGGAGACAACTCAGAGCCAAGAGCCCGCTGCTGACCCTGGAGGAGAAAAGCCCCTTGGGTGTGTATTTTTTCTAATAAAAAAACTTAAAATGTAGGCAGGCAGCACACCTCCAGAATCGCTGAGTCCGGTGTTTCATAGCTTTTCCACCAGGGCCCACAATAACAAATCTATGTATATGAAAAACAATAGTTTCACAAAACAATACTTACCCTTATGACCTGTGATGCAGTCCCTTATTTTCTACTCTTTTTCAATTGTTTTAAATGTTGGTTGTAATCTGCTAAATTGCTTTTTTTAAAAAATGCATCAAAGAAGCAAGCCAAGTGTCCCAGGCCTGTAATCCCAATGATTCTGGAGGCTGAGTAAGGAGAACAGCAGGTTTGAGGCCAGCCTGAGCAACTTAGGGAGACCCTGTCTCAACACGAAAGAATAAAAAGGGCTGGGGATAAGACTCAGTGGCAGAGCACCTCTGGGTTCAATCCCCAATAGGGCAAAAACTTACAAAATAAAATGTTTCAAAGAGCTGCAAACTGCAATTTTAAAAACTTCACACATTCTACTCTACCAAAAAAGGATGACCAAAGCCCAGAGAAGGAGTGTCAACTATGGAGTTCACAGAAGGTTCCTCCCAACTGGAGGCAGAAGCCAAGTTCCTCTTTTGGCCCAGGACTCTCCACTACCCAACACTGATTGAGCTGCCTCACTGGGAAGGTGGTTTCCCTTGCTCCCAGGATTCAAGCCACCCATTCTTTCCCTGGGGTTAGAAAGGGAAGGTATGCATTCACTCATGTCAGCATCTATTGAAGGCCTTCCACGTGTCAGACCTCTCTTGGGCACCAGGCTCTGATCAAGGTGCCAGCCTGAGCCTAACTGCCTTATCTCCTTCACAATGAGATGAAGAGAGATGAGTTAAAAACACTCAGTGGCCATACTCAGACTTGTGCCTCCTTTGTGTCCCCATGTCTCCTGGGTCCATGTCCTTCCTCTCCTAAGATTCAAGTAGATGCTTCCATATTCACTCAAGGTCTCAAGCCTGGAAGCAGAGGTCACGCCACTCTGGGTGTACGTGCCCAAAGCACCTTCCCTGGTTCTTCCCACCCCAGCCTCTGTGTCTGTGCCCACCAGGCCCATCAGAAGGACTCAGAGATGGAGAGCATGGCTTCCCTCCTCTCCGACTGAGAAGCCAGCCTCCTTCTTCTAGGAATTTTTCAGAAACACAAGAAGCCACCCCTGTGTTCTAGGCCCCAGTCACCTACTTCTGCCAAGTCAACTCCACTGTAAGCTCTTTATATATCTGGGTTCTGAGTTAGAGTTTGTTTAAAGAAAAGTTTAGTTGGTTAAAAAAAAAAAAAAGTTTAAGAAACAGATGGTAAGACTGGGGGTGTAGCGCGTGCTTAGCATGTGCGAAGCCCTAGGTTCAATCCCAAAACCAAAAGGATTTTTAAAAGAAAGAAACAGATGGTACAACTCTAGTGAGTTCATTCTCTTGCTCTGCTACTTGAAGATCTCCTGCATCTCCTTGCTGCCCACAGAAGGAGTCTTCAGGCCCTACCCCAGCAGGCCAGACCCTCACAGCCTGCCTGTCTGTCCCCACCCCTCCCACCCCTCTCCCCTCTGCAGATAACAAGTCTTTCCCTCAGGAGGAACCATGCTGTGGGCAGATCAAGAGTGCAGGCATGAAGCCAGGCACAGTGGCACACGCCTGTAATCCCAGCTCTTCAGGAAGCTGAAGCGAGGATCTCAAGTTCAAGGCCAACCCGTACAACTTAGTAAGAGTCTGTTTCAAAATAAAAAGGGCTGGACATGTAGCTCAGTGGTGGAGTGCCCTGGGTTTGATCCCCAATAATGCACAGTTAAAAAAACAAAACAAATCAAAACAAAAAAGTGCAGGCAAGTCCTGCTGTGTTCTAGTGGTAGTTCTTTGAACCCAGGCTTCCCCCCCCTGTTGAATGGGGAGAGCATCACACCAACACTTATGAGGTTCTAGAGATCAGCACAACAGCCCCAGGAAGGAACTGTTCAAGTTGCACACATACCTCTGCCCTGGGGCTCCTGTTCTCTCTCTACCACCACCCCTTTCTACTCCCCATGGTCAGAACAAAGCCTCCTTTCCTGAAGTACTGGACACCAATCTGTAAGTATTATCATGAATATTTTAAGATACAATACATTGGGGGCTGGCAATGTACCTCAGTGGCAGAGCACTTGCCTAACATCTATGACATCTTGGGTCCAGTCCCCAGGATGGGTACAGTAGGAAAAAAAAAAAAAAAAATATATATATATATATATATATATATATATTGGGCTGAGGGTATAACTCACCGGTAGAGCACTTGCCTAATATGTGTGAGACCCTGGGTTCAACTCCCCAAAACCTCAAAAATAAATAAATAAATATTATATATATGTATAGCCATATATGTATATATGTATGTGCATATGTATATGTGTTTCATGAATATATATTCTTGTACCTTTCCTCCAACTTTGTCCAAATGCTTGCATTTTGCAGAATTTAGTTCCAATTTTTTTTTTTTTTTTTTTTAAGAACTAAACCTTTGCAGTTCAGCTGCAGTTCCTTGCATATCCTTCTCCAGCTACATTCCCTCCCCTCCCTCTCCCCCCAGAGATAGCCATTGTCCTGATTTGGCTGAGTAGCCGTTGGTGTAGGTTTTTATGCTTGTCCAGCATACCAATGTACTAGAAACAATGCTTGCTATCACTTTATAGTGGCTACATTTCACATAAACACTATCACCCTGTGTACGGCCTTTGATACGGGTCTCTCCATGTGATAGTCCCTTTCCTGACCACATTACTGTTTATTAGTTCCACTGGTGGTAAAGACTTATTTAAGGGCTGAAGATGTATCTCAGTGGTAGAGCATTTGCCCAGCATGCTCAAGGCCCTGGGTTCAGTCCCCAACACCCCAAAAGAAAAAAAGACCTGTTCACGTTTTTGCTACTCAACAATGTTGGAGTAAACATTCTTTTGTCCTTGTGTACATTCATAAGTGTCCCAAGGGTCCTTTTGTTCAAACTATGGGCTGAAGCCTAGTTTATAGGTTATGAAATTAATTGAGTGGGTGAAGATCAGCATTTTTAAAACTCAAAATTGATTAGAAAATATCAACATGTGTCAGGCATTATTAGAGTCACTATTAAGGTGCAAGTTGTCTGTCTTGGGTATATTGTGTGTATATTCTGGGTCACAGTTATTATATCTTTCCGAGGATACCTGTCAAAAAGTTCAAAAACCCCTAATCTAGAGTAAAATCTTAGGGAACGGAACTGTTGGGTCATAAGGACAGAGTATTGTCAACTACCTTGATGGCAAATTTGAAGCTGGCCTCAAACTTGCAATCCTCCTTCTCAGCCTTCCCAGTTTCTGGGATTACAGTGTCCACCACTGTACCTGGATATTTTCCAGTTTTTGAACATGCAATTTCTTTTTTTATTTTTATTTTTTTTCCCCTGGTACCAGAGATTTGAATCCACTTAACCACCGAGCCACATCCCCAGCCCTTTTTATATTTTATTTAGAGACAGGGTCTTGCTAAATTGCTGAGGCTGGCTTTGAACTTAAGATCCTCCTGTTTCAGCCTCCTGAGCCACTGGGGTTATAGACATGTGCCACTGTGACCAGCTGAACATGCAATTTCTTTATTCCCCCACTATTAGAGTACAAGTCGTGGATCATCACGGCTTTCCCACACTTCGGTTGACTGTGAGCTCCTGGATGAGGGAGGTTGTGTCTACTTCACTGTATCCCCGGACCAGGCCAGGCACATAGTAAGTGTTTAGTAAATCTATGTGAAATTAAATTGGGAAGAAGAAAGAGTGGGAAAGTATATGCATTCCACCAGGAAATAAATACACAGGGAAACTGCGGGAGCCCGAGCTTGAGGTGTCAGGTGCCTGAGTCCTCCAGGTAGGAAGTGAAGAGCTTCTGAGGATGCTCTAAGGAATTGGAAGAAGAACCAACAGGACCCACCTCTCCTGAGGGGCTTGAATGGGACACTGTTAGGCTGAGGCCAAGTTCAGGCCCAGGAAGGAGGTCACCACCCTCCCTGTAGCAACTGGTGTGCCTGGCCCAGGCCCTAACCTCAATGGGTGGGTGTCTCCTAGCACCCACTAACCCCATCTCCAGGGAAGCCTCTCCCAGAGAGAGAACAGAGAGGATGGAAAGCTCAGACCAGAAACCCCCAACTCAAGATCCCCCAGAAAACAGAGGCTTCAGGGACTTCTCAGTAGGGGAACTGAGGGGCAGTGACTGCATGAAGAGATTACTGTTCACTTTCTCTCTCTCCTTCTCGCTCAGTCCTAGGGGTTGAACCCCAGGATTCGCACATGCTAGGCAAGCAGTCTACCACTAACCAGCTCTTTTTATTTTGAGACACTCGATTTCCCAGGCTGGCCTCCAAGTCAGAATCCTCCTGCCTCAGCCTCCCAAGTAGCTAGGATTACTGATGTGAGTCACCATGCCCAGCTCACCATATCTTTATTCAAATTTTGAATTCAGACAATGTGATATATAACTATAAAAATAAAGATGTTCAAAGCATCAACCCCAAGCTCTAAATACCATTAGAAAGACCCCCCCCCAAGAAACCAGCCCTGCACTCTGCACCCAGCCCAGGCCTAGGGAGGCAAGGGAAGGAGGAGTGGTAGGGCTCAGACTTCTCCCTGGACTTGGAAGGGTACACGGGGATGGGAGGGTGATATATGCAGAAGGGCCACCAACTCGGAACCCTAGGCTTCCTCTACTCCCTCAGCTTCAACCTGGGGACAGGTCTGCTGTGTGACTTGCACAAAGCACAGACCTCTCTGGGTCTCAGGGTCCTCCTTATAAGTGGGGTTCACATCACAGTCCTAGTTCACCATTGGCTCTGAGTGTTCTTTAGACTCTGACTGACCCTCTCCACAGACCCTCTCGGACTAGGACTGGGGAGGGCAGGAACATCTCCTCCTGTTAGCTGTGACAGTCTTGTGCTTGAGAGCAGAGGAGAGAGAGACAGGGCTTCCTCTGCCCCTCACTCCTGATGACAACAGGACCAGGATGGGTGGGGTGGAGTCAGGCAGAAAGGCTGACTCAGTGCCACCGCCACCCAGCCGGGTCACTACTGTGGGTGGGGTGCCAGCCCAGGCCCGCTGGGGTTCCCAGTGAATTCCTTCCCCATGCCATCAGCTGCCCTGGGCGGGCACCCCAGCCCACAGCAGCCACTTAGCCTCAGCCAGGAAGGCTGCAGGGATGCCTGGCCCGGGAGCCCTCTCACACCCTCCCTCACACACGCCCGGCTCAGCGCAGACACTTTCCCTTGTCCTCTTACCACACACTGAGACGCCCTCTCAGCCTCTGGGAAGCCTAAAAAGGAGCCGGAACTGCCGTGTTTTCTTTGAGGCCCCGCACCCACACCCACCCATCGGCGATGCCGTATCTATTTATTTCAGACATTTGTTGACCACCTACCATATGCAAGGAGGGGAAACAGACTGTTGGAAAGCAGCCAGACAACCCGACCACATGGTCCTGGTCTAGTAAAGCAAGAGATGAAAGCAATCTGCCATCCACGGCTCACAGAAAAAGGCCTGGCTTCCTCGCCTTCCAACGTGGGCCTTCTTGGAGTGAAGCCCCTGGTTCTGGAAACAAGGGGCCTGAAACCAAGGGGACTCGACCCCGGGGCTTCTCCAGATGACATCCCATCACCAGGCATCACCTCCTCCCCTCCGCTGAGGAGCTGGTAGGTACCCCGTGACTTTTCCCACCCACAACACCTTCCCAAGTCCCGGAGCAGAACCTCTGGAGACCCGGCTCTGACCACTTACTGATTGGATGGAAAAGCTCCCAACCTCTCTGGGTCTCAGTTTTATTATGTGTGAAATGAGAATACAGAGCAGCCCTGTCAGGTCCTGGCAGGAAACTGGCCACACCTCCCTAGTGAGTGACTGAAGAGGGGCAGGCCAAGGACCGGCCCAATTTGGAGTGGTGTGGGCAGGGTCAGAACCAGCAAGGATGGTGCAGTGCCCAGAGCTGGCAACTGTAGAGAGACGTCCCCAGTCAGGCCTGGAAAGTCAAAAAGGGCAGTAAGGTCTCCAAAGAGCAAGCCCCACCCACTGCCACTCTAATGAGGACACTCATGGAACCAACGTCACTACCTCTCTCCTCCAGCCTCTGGTTTCTTGCCAGTGCCTCTGGTTGGCAAAATCTAATGGGAAACCAGTGGCAAAGGAGCTCTGTGACTCAGGCCACACAGGCCAGCCTCCTGAGGTACAAGAACAGAAGAGGGCAGTGGGTCTGCAGGGCAGAATGGAAACACGTGGCCTAAGGAACTACTTTGCAAAGCACTTGGCTCGGTCAGTAAATATCCTCCATGATTGTCCTTATTGCCTGGTCCGGAGTACTTCTGAAAAAGTACTAAGTACTAGTAGATCTGAAGAAATGGCAATCTAATGGTGAGATTTGGGTTTATATGGATGACCAAGGATAGGGCGTGTATAACAAAATTTATTTTTTTTAAGATGGGGTCTCGAGATATTACTCATTCTGGCCTTGAACCCTTGGGCTCAAGCAATCTGCTCAGGCAGAAGATTATCAAGTTTTTCCACAAATCAGGCCTCCAAGTCCCCTCCCCACCATCAGTTCCTGAGGGGCTTTCCCATCACTGGCTGGGAGGCTGGGTTGAGCTGCATCCCCACCCCCAATATCCAGAGGGGGAGGGGCACAGGCTGCAGTGAAGGCTGAGTGCTGTTCTGTCCCCCTCTGAGGTCACCTCAGCCAGATGCCCAGGTCAGCAGCTTGGCAGGAGCTCCAGGACAGGGGGCTCCCGACTCAGGAAGGCCTGGCCCCTGGAGGAAAGCTGTGCAGGCCTCTGCGTGTGTGCCCAGGCCGGTGCCTCACCTATTAACAAGAAGGATGGGTTAGAAGGTGGGGAGCACAACCCCACAATTTTGTGGGAAAGAGAGAGAGTGTGTAAAACCTCCCCGGGGCAGGGCCAGGCGGGAGGGAGCCGGCTGTCTGATGGGAGATGAAGAGGATGACGTCAAGTCTACCTGGGCGGGACCTTGGCCTCCAGTCACACCCACACCCACCTTGGCAGGCCTGAAGCCTGGTCAGCCAGTCCCTGCCCAGGCTGCCTGGCCGGAGCTTGGAACAGCTAAAACATGGGGGTTCACCCACCAAACGTGACCAGCTCTCACGCTGGGTGGGTCGGGCTGTTTCTGGATCATTCAGAAGGAAGAGGTTGTGCATGGATGGGTGTGCCTTGCCCTTCTAAGGGGGCACGACGGGGTCACAGCTGAGGCACTGTGGAGCAGGGAGGGAGAGAAAGGACTGCTGTTTGCACAGGAGTGGAGCAGACACTGGGGCCCTTGTCCTGGGGCAGCGGGGGAGGCTGCTGGCCAGATGGAGAGCAGCCGGTCTGGATTGAGAGTCTGCTTCTTCCTCCCACACCCCCACCGGCTCTTGGGACAGTCTAAGAGGAACAGAGGGGGCCTTCCTGAGGCCTGGTGGAGCGCAGCCCCCACCTCAGCCTACCAGGACGGCTGGGGCAGCCAGGCTGCTCAGGCACCTATCTCTGAGTGCTCAGCCATGTGCTGCCTTGCTGAGGCCCAGATGCTGCAAAACCTCTCCAGGTCTGCACCAGCTTTTTTTTTAGAAGGTACTGTCTGGCCTCAGACTTTGGGGGCTGGGCATGATGGTGCAAACCTGTGACCCCAGTTACTGGGGAGACTGAGGCAGGAAGATGGGAAGTCGAGGCCAACCTGGGCAACTTAGCAAGACCCTGTCTCAAAACCAAATAAAAAGGGCCTGGGATAGAGTTCAGTGATAGAGGGATTTGCCTGGAACATGTGAGGCGTTGATCCCTAGCACCACAAAAAAGAAAAGAAGAAGAAGCAAGACACCGTTGAGGCTTTCCCTGGGAGGGATAGCTGACTGACTGGCTGACACCTGGGTTTTGAAACCCACCACTCAGCATCTGAATGCAGCACTGCTTACAGGAGCTGCAGCGGGGTCCAGGCAGGAGGTGCTGGGTGCTGGGTGGGAGGGAGGGAAACAAGAATAGAGAGAAACAGCAGCAAGAGTCCAGAGTAAGTGACAGCTGTCCTTGGATTTAACAAGTTATGGAAGATGAGGATGACTTCTCTGCCCTCAGGGTCCCCCAACCTGAGGGTGTCGTGGGACATGTCTCAACATGGGAGCTGACAACCAGACAGGCTATTGTGAGTGGGGGAGGGAGCTTCCATCCCCTTCCACATTCGCTTTCCCTCCTCCAGCCTCCCAGGGCCTGGGATCTCACAGGGTGTCCACCTGCTTCACAGGAAGATTCTAAGCTTCTGGGTCCCTGCTTTGGCCCAACTCAACTCTTCTGGAATCCTGAGCCCCGGGGGTGGGGAGAGTCCAGGGGTTGAATCATTGCCCTGCTGACGTCCTCTTCAGACCTGACCTCATCCCACGGTGGGTGGAGCCCTGGGCCGGCAATTCCACAGAAAGTTCCAGCTCTGCTTTCTAGCCCATAGGTTGCTCCTTTTCTTTTTCCATTAATGGACTTCATTTTGGGAGAACGGTTTGTTTATAGAATAATTGCGCAGATAATGTAGAAGTTTCCCATATACCTCAGTTCTCGGTTTTTCCTATTGTTGCCATCCTGCATGCCTGTGGCACATTGGTTACAGCGATGAACCAATATTGATAGATTACTAACTCACTGAAGCTCATAATTTACATCAGGTGCCCCTCTTTTTTTTTTTTTTTCAGGTTTAGAGTTTTATTCCATTACATGCATGGGAAAAGTCAATTGCTTATTATATATATTACTTCTACAGATTACCCTTGCTTTGGGGCTGGGATTGTGGCTCAGCGGTAGAGCACTCACCTAGCACAGGCAGGACCTGGGTTCGATCCTCAGCACCACATAAAAATAAAGGCATTGTGTAGATTACTCCTGCTTTAAATTTTTAAATTTTTATTTTTTAGTTGTTGATGGACCTTTGTTTTATTTATTTATATGCCGTGCTGAGAATCGAAGCCAGTGCCTCGCACATGCTAGGCAAGCACTCTGCCCCTGAGCCCCAGCCCCAGCCCCTCTTGTCTTAATTTTAGAAAATAAAATAAAACTAAAATTCTAGATTTGGACTTCATCCATCCTCAGGCTCCCCTCTGAATGGTGCACATTTCCAGGGGTCGGGACAAATGCTGAAGGCTGTGCGTTCCTCCATCACAGTATCCCACAGAAGGGTTTCACCGCCCCGGGAGAGCGACTCCAAAGCAAGTTGCAGCCAGTGCTCTCCAGCCCACAGAGCGCTCTTCACCTCTTGGGAGATGTTATCCTCACCACCGTTGAGAATGGTCACCATGGAGACGCTTGATGGATGAGGAAATCAAGTCTCAGAGAGATTAGTCATTTAATCTGCTCAAGGTCACATGACGGTAGTGACCAAGCTGAGACCCTGGCTTCCTTTGGGTTCCCTTAAAGCAGACCCTGAGGCCAGGGCTTAGGAGGAGATCCCAGCAAGTGAAAGCCCCATGGGTACCTGTGACTTACCTGCTGGCGACACTCTGTGGGGAGCAGGTATTTACCCACTGACTCCTGCCCTCTCTGTGGCTCGGGAGAGTGAGGAGGCCCAGAGCACAGAACGCTGCAAGGGCCTGCAGAAGTCAGAGGTAGGCAGCCTAGATCCTCTGCTTTTTCCTCAATCATTCATCCTTCAAACCCTTTTGGGTGCTTGCTGGGTGCCAGCCCAGTGTGTGACAGGCAACGTGCTGCTACAGAAAGCTCTAGAGCGTAGAACCCCAGGGTCCCCAGAAGGAGAGTCCTGAGGCTGGGAGGACCTGTGATCCGCCTCCTCAAGGCCCAAGGGGTGTGTTCCTGGAGGTGGATTCCCACCAAGTACTGCCCTGCTCAGGTGTGACCAGGGATGAACCAATCCCTAAAGGACATTGGGACCCTCTTGCCACATCTCCCCACTTCTTCCCAGCTAAAGCAGGGACATGAGGGTGAGGTCTTCCCAAGGACCTACGTGCCCCTGGTTGCTTGGCCCCTAGTCCCCACTCAGCTCCTGACCCCCTGAAGGCCTTTCACAGACCTGGGGTGGGCACCCAGTGAACCTCAGTGGCTCCTTCCTTTGGGTGGCACTGCCCTGGTCCTGTGCTCTATTGCTAAGCAGAGCTACTCCCAGGAGTGGACCCAGGCACATCAGTGGGCCCTCTGGAGTTGTCCAGAGTTGACTGGGGAGCAGAGCCCAAGGCCAGGTGCCTGCAGGGATTCAGAAAGGAAGAACCACCCATGGCCACCCCTGTGGCCACCCCTATGGCTATGTTAGAGCACCAGTCTTCAGTCACCCTAGTCCCATTTTACAGATGAGGAAACTAAGGCACTCAGAGTCACTTGGAATTGCAAGCAAACCAGCTAATGAATCATTACATTCATTACATTCCCTGGGGTGGGAACTCAGCTACTTAACGGGTTGGTGAAGTTTGGGCAGCTCGTAAGGTGTTCTTGCTTTTCACATAAGGAAAGCTCACTGAGGTAAAGGGATTCATTCAATGTTTCAAATTAATTAGTGACAGAAGTGGGAATCAAACTTGGATCCGCCTGATGGCAGAGCCCGCAGGTTTCATCTCCGCATTGCAGAAGGGTGGCAGACAGGAAATCGAGGAGAGAGTCTCACACACTCAGGGTTATACCCAAAGACAAGGCAGAGCATGGTTCTCCTGCCCTTCAAGATCCTGCTCCAAACACCTCCTTAGCAGTGGCTGGGAGGAGCCCCAAAGTTGGGACAGGGATTCAGTCAAGGCCTGTGTCTCCATCCTCCAGCTACTGCCATCTAGATTTTTCCTCGGGCTCCTCCTCCCAGGGGGGTGCCTGGCACACTCCCTCCGTCTTGGCCTCTGCACTCAGCGGTGGGCTCTCTGGGCACAGTCTGGGAACCACACACCAGTTCTACCTGCAGATTCCAGCAGATTCCAACACCAATCCCTGCAGTTTCTATCTCCAGCAGATTCCAACACCAATCCCTGCAGTTTCTATCTCTTCTTTTATCCCCAGAGACAAAATGCACAGCAGTGGGAAAGGAGGTTAGACAGCAAGAAGTTCTTTCAAGTTGTCAGAAACGGAGATGAAGGCTTGGGCGACAGAAGTTGTGCAGTTCTTAAAAGAGGACTGTGCCCGGCTGCCTGTGTAAAATCCCATATTTAGGGGCTCCAGACTATAACTTTTGTTTTTTCCAGATCTCTGCTTTCAGAGCCTTGGTGTGGGAACACAAGCTGCAAGGTCACCTGTAGAACTTGTTTAGACCTCCAATCAGGACCACACCCCACAGCTCGCACTGTTCCCATTCAAGGTCGATAACAATTACTTTGTTTTGTGTCTTTTTTTTTTTTTTTTTTTTTTTTTTAGAGATCAGTTCTAAATTACCCAGGCTGGCCTTAGCTCACAATCCAAGTTGCTGGGAATATAGACGCACCACCATGCCCAGCAACAATGAGCATTTATTGAACAGTTACCACAGGTTCTTTATGTCTGTATCAACTCAGTTACTCCCCAAATGCCCTATGGGAGGGGTGCTGTTATACCCACTTCACAGATGAGAAAACTGAGGCCCAAGACTCTCCATCTCCCTGATGTTTGTTCATTCTTCAAAGCTTGGTTTAATGCCCCACCTCCTGGGAGGTCAAGGACCTCTGGCCTACCTCTTTTCTGTTCCCCACAAGATGGTTAGCACAGGGACCAACAGGCCACCCTGCCACTTCCTACCTCCTAATCTTGAACACACAACTTCCTTAAACCTCAGCTTCCTTATCTACCAAGTGGGGAGAGGAAGTAGCAAGTGTGGAGATGTGGTGCATACTCAGTGAGACAGCAGACATCAAACCCCACCGTTGCACAGGGCTGGCCCTTCACAGAGGGTCACCATTGCTAATTTCTTACATATATTCTTTTTTTAAAAAATATTTTTTTATTTATACATGGGCCCAGTATCTTTATTTATTTTTATGTGGTGCTGAGGATCGAACCCAGGGCCTCACCTATGCAAGGCAAGTGCTCTGTCTCTAAGCCTCAGCCCCAACCCCTTACATATACTCTCATGGGTCCTTCCTTATCATAGCTGTATGGATTTCCCCTCCCCACCCGATTATAAGTGCACTGAAGACTTAACCTCATTAGCTTGGTCTTGGTTTAAGTTCCCCAGATGCAAAGGTGGAGGACTCAGAGGGAAGACACCAGAACAGGCTTGCTGTCTAAGCCGTCATCATGGTGGCCAAGAGAGCCCGCTTCTCTGGGACCTGGGAGCAGGGTCACGCCAGCCAGCCAGCCCAGGTGTTTGTTCACCAGCTCCTGGTGACCGGTCACTGCTCGAGGGCTGCTTCTAGAGATTTAACTCATCCCTCGTCCCTCATCAAACCTAATGGCTGTGACCAATGGACTTGCCATAGCCAGATCAAAGGCCTTCAGGCAGAGATTGCCAAACACATTGGCAAACAGCCTTCCTGGTGGCTTGGAGGACACTAAGAGACCTTACGTCTCCCTCCAAGGTCCTTCCAGGTTTCAATTTGGGTGCCAGAGCCCACAGGGCCAGGCCTGGCTCCAGCACCTGTCCCTGCCCTGCCCTACCTGTCGGGGACAGTGAGGGCCATGGAGAATCGGAAGTCTGTGTCTGGAAGGAAGTGAGGGGAGGGACTGGGACTCTGCACCTGGGTCTCGGGTTCAAGGGAGGCCAAGCCGCAGCCAATCTCCAGGAACACTGGCAGCTTCCTGGCAGCCCGTGGTGGGCATAAAAGCACCCTCAGAGACTTCCCGTGGGGGACTTGGAGGACCAGAAAGGCCTGGTAACACATGGTCTGCAGTCCCCTCCTTGAGGTCCGGGGACATTCTGCATGCCCTTCACAGAATTCAGCCTGCCCAGCTGTCTCCCAACTGCTCTAACCTCCCAGCCAGCCCAACCCCCAACCACATTAGCCCAGGGCCAAAGAGCCCAAGGCAGGCCAGTGTCCCAGTGGGTGGCAGCCAGTCACCCCTGACCCTCCAGCCCTCCCACAAGCAGTGACCTGTTCAGGTACACACAAGAGCTCTCAAGAAAGATTTGTTTATGAATGGGGGGGGGGGAGCCAGGATGTGTTCCAGCCCCTGCCCCTGGCTTCCTTGTGACTGGCCTCCATGCAGAGTAGCTGCCAAGGTGACAAATGCCCAGCTCCAAGCCCGTTCCCGAGGCCCGCCCAGGCCCTCTGGGTACTTCCTGAGCAGCAGAACACATCCTGTCCTTCAAGCCCCTGAAAGGAGCAACTTATCAAAGAGAAAAGGACACTTTGTTCAGGCCCGGCCACTGCCTCTGGTGGAGGTGCCATGTCCAGGCCCTGGCAAGGGAACCCCAGGGAACAGAGCAAGGCTGTGCCCTAGGCCACATGAGGACCCTGCCCCTCCTTTCTACAATCCCACCTTCTCCATCCCCCTCCCTCCTGGGACTCCTGGTGGAGCTTCTCAAGACACATAAACATGCATTCTCCCAAACTTGTCATCCTCCTGCCTCAACCTCCTGAGTAGGTGGGTTTACAGGCGTGCCCCACTATGCCCAGCCCTTCAAGCAATGTTTAAGGAATGCCTTGTAGGTGCCAGGTAAAGCTCTTGGCTCTGGGCCCACGGTAGCAAACAAAGCAGGTCACAGCACTTGCCCCCAGGAAGCTTTCGTTCCAGTTGAGAGAGACAGAAAGAAAGCACCTGAGTAACAAACACCACGCGAGATAACAAAAGTGATCAAGGAACAATAAAGCAGGGGAAAAAAATACAAAAATAAAAATTGCAGGGCACAGTGGAGCTCCTCTGGTTACCCCAGGAACTCAGGAGGCCAAGGCAGGAGGATGGCATGTTGGAGGCCAGCCTGGGCAACTTAGTGAGACCCTGTCTCAAAAAAAAAAAAAAAAAAAAAATTAAAAGGGCTTGGAATCTAACTCAGCGGTAGAGTGCCCCTGGATTCCAAAATGAATCGCCAATACCTCAAAAATAAATTAATTAAAATTAAAAATAGAGCAGAAAAAAAAAAAAACAGGTGCTTGCTTGCTTTCCTTCCTCAAAAGTGGTTAAGAAATATCCTAGCTGGGCGTGGTGGTGCACACCTGTAATCCCAGCAATTGAGGAGGCTAAGGCAAGGGAATCGCAGGTTCCAGGTCAGCCCCAGCAACGTAGCAAGACCCTGTCTCAAAATAAAAAACAAAAAGGGCTGGCAATATAGCTCAGTGATAAAGCACTCCTGGGATCAATCCCCAGTACCAAAAAAAAAAAAGGAAAGAAAGAATAAAGAAAAGAAATATCCTCCAGGAAGAGTCTCCAAGACAGAGAGAAGAGCAAGTGCAAAGGCCCAGAGGCAGGAGTGAGCCAAGTATACCCAGGAGACAGCCCAGAAACCAGTGTGCACAGAGCGCGTGGAGTAAGAAGGAGCGCCAACAGGAGACAGGTTTGAAGGGGTAGGGAGAGTCAGAGGACCAGGTTTCCTCCAGGGTGGCATGTCTCAGCACTGTTGACATGTTGAGCTAGATGACCCTTTGCTGGGGGGGGGGGCGTCCTGTGCACTGTAGGATGGTGAGCCGCATCCTAAGCGTCTACCAGTTAATGTCAGCAGGACTCTCCCAGCTGTGACCCCAAACATGTCCCTAGACAATGCTAAATGTTTCCCAAGAGACAAAATGTCCCTCCACCCACCATTTGAACAGGACTGTTCATGTGTCCTGTCCACCCCATCTGCCACTGTCCCAAGTCAGGATCCTCTATCCTCCACCGAACACCTTACCATGCCATGCTCGGATTTACAGCCCTCTGTGGCTCCCACTGCCCTGAGGATAACTGCCAAGCCACCTAGATGGGTGGAAGTGGCCCCATGAAATCCAGTCCCTGCCTAATTCTCACCACTCACCCTTTTCCTTGAGCCCCCTCCTCCTGCTAGCCACTCTGCTCCCTCATTCTAGTACCATCCATTGGACCTGCCACTGTGCTGGACAGGGCCATGCACGGAGACAAACCTGCCTTCCTGCTGTTTGTCCACACCGGGGGAGAGCAAGTAAACACATGCTGTGGGTCCTGTTAGCCCTGGTGCCAGGGAGCTTAAGGACACCCAGGGTGGGGGCGCTGCTGCAGCTGAGCTGCATAGGATGGGGTGATGGAGGGGGAGCCCGGAAGAGAGCAAAGGGCATCCTGGCACCGGACAGGGCGGATGTATGGGAGGACAGGGAAGCTCTGCAGGTGATTTAAGGCCCCAGTGAGGGCACGGAGTGGGGTGTGGAGCGGGATTGGTAAACAAATAGGTGGACCAAGCAAGGAGGCCCGGGTTGAGAGCCGACTCAGGGCTGGCTCTGCCTTGGCCAAGAAGGTGCGAAGTGGGGTCCTGGTGCAGACTGGGGGCTTTTCCATATCATACAGCTCCCCTGGCAGGCAAGCCCTGCTCCCCTGAGCTTCACCTGTCAAAGGATTTGCTGCAAGTCCACATGGCAAAGGCGCCTCCTCATGGAAGCCGTCTGGATTCCTCCCTGCTCCCTCCTCTGCGCTCCCCCAATTTATGTTCTAGCAACATCCCCGGCTGGTGTCCCCTGCACGGTCCCTCCCGGATCTCCTCCCTGGGATCCCGGCAGGTTCCATTAAGCCGCGGAGGCGCGGAGCCCCGCCGCGGG
This sequence comes from Ictidomys tridecemlineatus, assembly GCF_052094955.1. Taxonomy (NCBI): domain Eukaryota; kingdom Metazoa; phylum Chordata; class Mammalia; order Rodentia; family Sciuridae; genus Ictidomys; species Ictidomys tridecemlineatus. The sequence goes on from NC_135484.1 coordinate 116,779,814, forward strand.
CGGAGAGCGAGGCCGGGGGAGCGGAAACTGCGCACAGTTCAGCGAGTCCCAGGTGCGCACGCTCCGTGGGAGCCTCGCCGCCCGACTGGCGTGGCCAGGACTCATTTGCTGCGCTTGGGCGCACACATACCCAGCCCGCCTGCGGGTGCCAACCGCCTGGTCCTGGCCTCCCACCGCGGGCACCCACGCGTGACCCGGCAGCCCGCAGGCCTTGAACCAGCCCTTCCTGGACTCCACGCCCCGGACCTCCCCGCCCCACTCTCTGGTGGGAGGTACCACCGCGGAGGGGACCAGATCGTCACTTGCGAGGTGCGGACTCAGGGCTGCCCCCTAGCGATGAAGACCTCAGGGACGGCCCTGCACTCCCAACCCCTTTCCATACAGTAGCAACCACAATGGAGCGGGCCCGCCATGCCACCCTAACTGGCTTCCCTATCCAGGCCCCGCCTCTGGCAAGGGAGGCTTTCAAAGTGTAAACCACATCGCCCTCCTCTGATAACAAAGAAACCCCCAAATCATTGATTAGCAAATATATCAATCATCTCCTCACTTTCCTTCCAACCTCACCCCTCATTCCTCCCTCTCCCACTCACTCCCTTTTAGCCACTGGGATCTCCTCCAGGCTTCTCCAAGACATCCATCCCCCTCTTCTGCCTCAGGGCATTTGCACTTGCTTCCCCCCCCCTCTTTACCTGTAATGGCCTTCTCCTGGATATTCCCAGGGCTCCCTCCATTGCTTCCTGCAGATCCCTCCCTACATACAACCTCCTCAAAGAAACCCTCCCATCCCATCACCCTCTCTAAAACACCATCTCTAAAGCCCTATCCCACTACCCCACCTCATCTTTCCTCCTAGTCACCTGTCTTTCCTCCTAGTCACCCCCTGACATATTAGTTTATTGTTTGTCCCTCCAGCAATAACTGAAGGCCCTGAAAAGTGGAGGTTCCCCCCACCACAGGGCTGGGGACCCAACTCAGGCGTGCTAGGCAAGCTCTTTGCCACGAAGCTAAATCTCCAACCTCAAAAGTAGAGGTTTCTTATGCTTTGTTTAGTGCCCAGAATAAGATCAGAAATAGCAGGCGCTTAAGGAAAAACATTTTTTTTTTTTTTTGGTTCCATGGATTCTTTGGGAACATTCTGAGCCAAGCAGCAATTTTTGTTTGTTTTGTTTTTGATTTGTTTGGTTTTGGTGCTGGGGATTAAAGAGCCAAGAAGTCTTCATTCAGCCCACATGAGAAGCCTGTGATTCACCCATTTCGCAGATGTGGAAACAGATTCAGAGGCTGGTCTAGAGCCTCCACTGAGTCTCTCCCCTGCCTTTCTACTGTCCGTCTAACTCATTGTCCAGCTGTGGAATAATGCAGGTGGCTTTGCCCTCCCTCACCCCGGGACAGGCAAGGCTGACCGTTGGCTGGGCTCCCACACAGGGCAGGAGGCACCGTCTCCCTTGTAGATCCTGGCCAGGGGTCCACAAAGAGAGGTCTCATGCACCTCCTGGGGTGAACAGGCCCGCCTTTGATCCCACCCATATTTCCCCAGTAAGACCCACCCTGGCCCTCAATTCCAAATGCATCCCAAAAATCCTTTTAGCCTTTCTTTCGGCTTCCACTGAATCCCCAAAATATCCTCTGAGTGGACTGGGGTGGGGGGCGGCTTTTCTGCCCTCATTCCATAATACGTCAGGGGGTGAGGCAGTGAGAGAGGGCGACATTTGGCAACAGAGAGAAACAGACAGGAACACACAGATTCACGTAGACCAATAGAGAGAGTAGGGGACGATGGAGAGAAGGGAGGAACCCGGAGAGCAAGGAGGACACTCCTGTCCTCATGGACCTGGCCAGGGCCACTGCCAACCCAGTTGGCCCTGGTGAGCAAATCAGAAAGGCACCCCTCTGGAGGATACCGCCCCGTGCCAGGGAGCAGGGCGTGGTGAGCTGAGCCTGGTGGACTGGGTTTCAGAGCCCCCTGGACCTTCAGCCAAGACCCTGGCCCAGGGCCCAACCTACATGGTGTCCCTGGAAGACATCCCTGCTATCTGCACACCGAGGGCAGGCAACTTTGAAAGTGACCTTGAACCTCTGCACTCACCCATGGGGTCTTCCCCCAGAGTAAGTCCTTGTACCAGGTCACCCCTGCCATGGTCCCCACGAGTGTCAAGCCAGGTCATTCACAGAAAACTGCCCAGGACCTGTGGGGCTGGGAGGAGGCCCTCGCTCCTGCACCAGCACACAGATCCTTGTCCTGCGGCAGGGACAGCACCAACGTGCCACAAGGCCCAGCCCACAGCTGGGAATCCCAGAAACTGAGAGGATGTGCCACAGTCTGCACCACAGACTGGGAGACAAGGAGCAGAGAGGAAAAGGGCTTCAAGGTTCCAGAGGACCCACCATCTGCCCTCCAGGCCCCCACCCTTCCCGAGAGCCTGCACTCTGGGAGGAAATGATTAGCAGGGCCATTAGGGCACAGGTGAGTCATCTGGTCACAAGGCAGCCTCCTGGCTGACTCAGAGGCTGCAGATGCCCTTCCACCAGCCCTGCTCCACTCTGAGTCAAGGGCTCCAGGGTTCCTGGCCAGGAAGCCCAGGAGAGAGACCCCCACACACTGCAACCCATGAGAAACTAACCCTGGCTAACATCCCCAGCCCCCTGCAGGCTGCGGATGGAAAGTGGGATTTTGGACCCTCAGCAGGCTGGGTTGGGCCAGGACATCAGCTGCTGCAGTTTCCTTCCCTCCACCCTAACATGTGGCCACAGGGCCAGTCACCTAACAGCTGTGGTTCTCAATCACAGTGATTATTAAGGGTGGCCTGAAGCAGTGGCCTATAATCTCAGCAACTCAGGAGGCTGAGTCAGGAGGATGACAAATTCAAGGCCAGCCACAGCAATTAGTGAATGCGGTCCCAAAAATAAAAAGGACTGGGGACACAGCTCGGTGGTAGAACAATCCTGGACTCAATCCCCAGTACAAAAAAAAAAAAAGAATGGTCACCTCGTTGTGTGTTGAACTTCAGTTCCACACCAGGCCCCAGACTGGACACAGTGGGGACACACAGGAAACGTCAGAGCAGCTTCCTTGGATAGCTGTCACTCTGGGAAGAATGCAGGCAACTGAGCTTTCTTATACATATACTGGGGATGCTCAGAGCCTGGGACTGTAGAAAAGGAAGAGTTGGGGCCCCTCTGGGATCAGCAAGACCTCCTGGAGAACAGCACCCCCTGGTGTCCAAAAAAGGCCTGGCCTTCCTGCCCATGGGATCCTGGGAAGCCAGGCCTGAGCCTTCCATAGACCATTAGGACGCACGATTATGCACCCTCATCCCAAGCCTCCCCTCACTTCTGGAATTAGGCAGCACTGGGCCCTCCAGCAATCTGGACCTCTCCTGAGGCCATGCCACACCCCTTTGACCTGTCCTGCCTGGAATACCCAGAGGTGCCCAACCCTGAGCATGGCACAGCGTGGGACCTGCCCTAACCCCATACCATGGACTTGCAGGGGATGGGTGCCCCAGCCTGAGGAGTCACCCCTCCTATATCAAACCCAGGGACTAGCCAGGTGCAGTGGGCGCACGCCTGTAATCCCAGAAGCTCATGAGGGGGAAGCAGGAGGATCGAGAGTTCAAAGCCAGCCTTGGCAACTCAGTGAGGCCCTAAGCAACTCAGTGAGACCCTGTCTCTAAATGAAACACAAAAGGGGGCTGCAGACATGGCTCAGTGGTTAAGTGCCCCTGGGTTCAATCCCCAGGACAAAAAAAAAAAAACCAAACCCAGGGACCCCCTCCCTCACCTGCCCCCCAGCCCAGTCCTCCTAAGGCTGGTCCCCGCAGTTCCAGGGCCCCTTTCCTGGCTTTGTCCCTGAGCTGGCTGGGCAGGAACTTCCTGTTGGAGAATTCCCGGATCCTCCCTGTGAGGCCACAGCATGGCTGGGAGCAGCAAGGGAGGGAATTCAGACATGTTCCTCCTAACCGGGCAGAACTTGCAGGCAGCGGGGAGCCCAGGGCTGGGGGTCCTTCCCCACCCCAGGTCAGGCCTCCCTGCTCTCCCCACTCAGAGGCTCTGCAGCCAGCCCTGTGCTAGCATCTCTGGGCACAGACTGGGGACTCAAGTGAGACCCCAATAGACTGGTCAGGGATGAGGGGGCAAGGTCCAAAGACAAAAGCCACGGAGGCCAAAGGCAAACCAGGTTTTTATTAATAACACATAAGGCCTGAGTCTTATGGGTGGGGACAGTATGTTGGGCCACCCTCCAGATGCGAGGACACTGTTCATTCCAAAGCCCCCCAGGCCCTGGGGGCCTCTCGGATGTGTCCTGGAAGAGTGACGTGTTCCTACTACATGTGGGCCCAGGGGGTGGGACAGGACAGACTCTGGCCAGCGGGGGCCTCACTCCGGGGGAGGCCAGTTTCCCATCTCATCGATCTCCTCGAGGAGCAGATGCTGAGGGGCAGAAACGGAGAAAAGGAGATGCCTCCGCACCTGTGGGCTCCTTCCCTCCCCTGCTCTGCACGCCAAGACCCTCCCCTGCTCAGGAAAGAAGCACCCCGGAGCCACCTGTTCCAGAATCCCAAGGCTGGCTGGGTGCCACCAACCCGAGCTATACCTCCTTGCCATAAAATGGAGACTCCATTCTCCCTTCAACTTGGGGGGGTTCCCTGCAAACCCCAGGACCCAGGTACTCCAGCCAACCCCTTCCCTCCCTCACCTCTGCCCTGGAATCCACACCTAGGGGACCCTGCACCCTTCCCTCCCCCAGGCCCCCAGCATTCTCCAAAGGCCAGGAAGTGGATTCGTTCCCCCTCAGCTTGGTGTCCCTAAGGGCAGAGAAGGAGAAAGTGGTGGTGGTAATGAGGATGAGACCCTGAAACATTGTGGATGCAACTCTGGCCCCAAAGCAAGGACTGATAGGAGGACCCCACTTGTATCACCCAGAATCTCCCCAGGGCCCTTCCATGCTGCTCTGCTGCTCAGCCTACCCCAGGACTGGGAGCCCTGGGACAGGACAGCCTGGCTCAAGGGACAGTTCAGAAGAAGAGGGAAGGAAGACGAGGGGGAGTCCCAAGATTAGAGCCCTTTAGCATGAAATGGAAAAAAATGAGGGGCCTGCCCTTTAAAAGGGGAACTTGTGTGCTCTTTGTTCTTTTTTTGGGGGGGTACCAGGGATTGAACCCGGGACACTCAAGCACTGAGCCCCATCCCCAGCCCTATTTCGTATTTTATTTAGAGATAGGGTCTCACTGAGTTGCTTAGTGCCTCGCCATTGCTGAGGCTGGCTTTGAATGCGTGATCCTCCTGCCTCAGTCTCCCAAGCCACTGGAATTACAGGCGTGAGCCACCGCTCCTGGCAAACTCATGTGTTATGGATGAGGGGACATGGGGCCTCCATGACCTAGGCATTCAGGGAGGTTCAGGACAATGGGAGAGTGACCCCAGTGCCCAGTGTTTATGGTAACCACCACCCCAGGAGGCCAGGCATATGCCACTGTCCCCAGTGCGGCAGGGCCTTTAACTGTAGACCCTTGAAGGCTTAGTGTCAATGTCATAGAGCAAGTCAATGCCCGAGTTGAGACTTTGCTTAGAGACGTTGGCCTCTCAACCTTGGGCTCATTCCTTCTGGAAGCCACATGGACATGGCAGGGGAGAAATCAACTCAAAAGAGCGCTGACACGTGTTCCAACAAGAGATCCATCCAGGCTCGCAGAGGAGCTGAGACAGGCCTAAGCTTTCATGGTGGCTGGTCCTTGGTCTGCCCAGTGGGGTTGCTCCCTGGAGCCTCTGGGTGCTTGTGAGAGTGGGTGAGAACAGGGGAGAGAATAGAAGAAGAGCAATATCGCGTTCTAACATGATTTCAGCCTATCTAGACAAATCCCCTCAGTGTTCATGACTCTGGTTCAAGTGAGAGATGACTGAGGAAGTGTGTGGGGGTGGGTGAGGATGCACACATGTGTGTGTGTCTGTGCCTGTGCATGTGAGTCCAGGGTCGCAGGATCCTGAATTCAGAAATGCTACAACTAAAAAGGGGTCTTCCCCAACCCTACCCAGGCAGTGGGGGCTGAGCCCTGAGGAGGTGGGAAGCCTCTTTCACCAATGCCCTCAGGCAGGGGCCTTGGTGGTCTGGGGTGGCCAGGCATACCTGGCCATCCACCATGCCTGCCTCCTCCAGGGTGATCTCTGGCCGGGTCAGCAGCTCCCGACCCTCTAGGCTGCCCATCTTCCAGAGGCGAGCCTCTCTCTGTACTGCCAGAAGTTTCTTCAACTCCGACTCCACAAAACCTGAGAGCCAGAGAGATGGGCATATGTGAGATTGTGAAATATATATTTGGTCTTCATCCTGTTTCCTGGCATGCAACTCCTGAAATCCTTGGCATCTTCAAAGTGGTAAGTGTCTTTGGGTATGCGGATGGATGACTGAGAGCTGACAGCCCTTCTGCAGCTTGGGGATGCCAGCTGTCACCTGAGAGACCAAGGTGGTTTCAGAGGGTTAGGACTTTGACCTCTGCAAATCCAGCCTCCAGGAAGGGGAAGGGGATGAGGGTTAAATGGATCACCAGTGGCCAAAGATTTAGTCAATCATACCTATGAAAAAGCAAAAGGATGGATCTTGGAAAACTTCCAGGTGGCTGAACTGCTGGGTAGCTGGGGTGCAGTGGCCGGTGGCCAGGAGAGGGTGTGAAACCCCCATGCCCTGCCCTAGGCTTCATCCGTACCCTTTGTGATATCCTTCATAATAAACAGGTAAAGGTAAGTCAAATGTCTCCTCTGACCTGTGAGCTGCTCAAGCAAGTTGAGCTTGGGGAGGGGGTCACAGGAACCCTGACTGGTAGCCGGTTGGTCAGAAGCACAGATAAAACAACCTGGCACTTGAGACTGGCATTTAAAGTGGGGGACATGCCAGGTACGGTGGCCTGTGCCTATAATTCTAGCAACCCAGGAGCCTAAGGCAGGAGGATTAGATGTTCCAGGCCAGCCTTGGCAATTTAGCCAGTGGCTGAAGTAAAAAATCAAAAGAGCTGGGGGTACAGTGCAGTAGTAGAGTACCCCTGGGTTCGACCTCCAGTATCGCAAATAAATAATGTGGAGGACAGTCTTGTGGCACTAAGTCCTCAACCCATGGGATCTGATGCTCTCTCTAGGTAAACAGTGTCAGAGTCGAATAGACTAGAGGACCCTGGGTGGTTTCCTCCGCAGAACCTGGGGAGCTGCTCCATGGCTTCGAGCGTGGGGATGTACTGCCACACATCTGTATCACAGTATTTTGTGTTATGACAGCGTAGGAGAAACCGAGTTTGCTATTCCAATATCCCCAGAGCGTGAGAACGCAGGAGCAGAGTGGAACCAGGTGCCAGGGACCCAAGGACCAAGAGGGGGAGGCTGCTTTTCTAACCTCACTCCAGCTCGGCCACCCAAGAACGCCCCCTCAAAGCTCTTCAGTTACCGGGAGCCAGCCAGGCCCTCCTACCCCAGGAAGGGGGGCTCCTCCTGCAAAGCCGAGATGTGAGGCTGCTCCTGGGCAGAGCATGGGGGGGCAGATCTCTTCACTCACATACTAAAGAGCTTGGACCCAGCCCCCGTGACAGGAGCCTGTAATCCCAGAGGCTCAGGAGGCTGAGGCAGAAGGATCCCAAGTTCAAAGCCAGCCTCAGCAACTTAATAAGGCCCTAAGCAATTTAGTGAGACCCTGTCTCTAAATAAAATATTAAAAAGGGCTGGGGGGGGGGCTGGGGATGTGGCTCAAGCGGTAGCGCGCTCGCCTGGCATGCGTGCGGCCCGGGTTCGATCCTCAGCCCCACATACCAACAAAGATGTTGTGTCCGCCGAAAACTAAGAAATAATAAATATTAAAATTCTCTCTCTCTCTCTTTAAAAATAAATAAAATAAAAAGGTCTGGGGATGTGGCTCAGTAGTCAAGTGCCCAGGTACCACACACACACACACACACACAAAAAAAAAAAATCCTGGATCTGTTAGTTCAATTCCAGCTCTGCTCATTACTAGCTGTGTGACCTTGGACATATTATCTAATGTCTCTGTGCTTCCCTGCTATAAGTGGTGATGATAACAGGACCTACTTCAGAGTTGTAATCTACCATTTTATGAAAAGTGCTTATGTGAGGGTCTGGTCACTGAGTGATGGCTAAGTAAATGTCAATGACTTTTGGGGTTTTTTTTGGGGGGTTGGGAGGTGAACGCTGGTGCTGGAAATTGAACCCAGGGGCCTCATACATGCTAAGTACTCCCTCTACCACTGAGCTACACCCTGGCTCAATAATTTTTTTCTTTCATTTGTTTTCTTTTTGTGGTCCTGGGTGTTGAACGCAGGGCTTCCTCTACCATTGAGCTGTATCTCTAATCCCAGTGCTTTGTTTAAATTTTATTTTGAGAAAGGGGCTCCATAAGTTGTCCAGGATGGCCTTGAACTTGTGGTCAATCCTTCTTTCAGTCGATCCTCCTCCCTCAGGCTTCCAAGCAGCTGGGATTACAGGCCAACCGTGATTTCTGTCATATATTCTTTTTTGGTTCTTGTGCTGGGGATTGAACCCAGGGCCTTGGGCATGCAAGGCGAGTACTCTGCCAACTGAGTAGATCCCCAGCCCCTGTCATACATTCTTACCAATTCTGATCCAACTGTCCTTCATGTTTGGGGCTGTATTAGGAGAGAGGACTCTCCAGGGCTCAGACACAGCAGTGCATGAACCAGGGACTCCTCCCAAAGAAATCAAACCTCTAGGCTGGAGAAAGTACGGTTCTGGAGTGGCCCCACCCCCACCCTGCAGCCTCAGAAACCCTGAGGGACCCTTGCTAGACCTAGAGACCTCCAGCCCCATCACACACAGGTCCCCCATCCCTGTTGGTCATCTTAGGTCCTCTGATGCCATCTGGTGGTCAATGCTTATATTGTACTCTTGGACCTCCTGCAATATAAGAGGGGCTTCCTGGGTCTGGGAACAATCTGGGAGGCGAGGGGTGGGGTGGAGAGTCTTACCCACTGTATCTGTGGACCTAAAAGTCTTGTGCAGTGGTGACTGGAAGCCAATAATTCTTGGGACACAGAGCTTGAATGAATTGTCTTCTTCCTCCATTTCCTCTTCCTCCCCTTTCTCCTGGAGGGGCAAGCCTTCCTTGAGAGGAAAGTCTCTGAGCAGGTGCGGAGGGCCAGGACCCCGAGCCTGCAGCCCCCACCCTCCCTCAAGAAAACAGAAAGGAGGAGAGAACAACAGTCCCCGAAGGTGAAGAAAGGGGACTGTTCCCAAGGGACCAAGCCACATAGCCTGGGCTCAGCCAGGACCCGACCCCCACAGACCTTGACAATGGCTGATTTCTGGAGCTGCTTGTACAAACCGAGGAGGCGGTTCCAGGGAGTTCCTGCCTTGGAAGAGGCCAGCCTGGGGTCTCCTGTGGAAGGACAGCAGTCACTGATGAGCAGGTGGCTGGGAGGAAGGAGGGGTCCCGGGCCAAGGAGGTGGGGCAGGCTGAGCTGAGGGCAGGGTTACCAAAGGGTTCTTTACCAAACCCTTGCTGTGTGCCAGGCCCCGTTTTAGGCCCCTGAGGAAGCCACCTTGGTCAATCCTTGCAACTGATTTACTCTCATTTTATAGATGAGGAAACTGCTGAGGTTAACAACACGCCACCACCACACAGCCTGATGGAAGGGGGCTTCGAACCCAGGCAGTCTGACTTCAGCATTCCTCAGAATGGGCCCTGTGGGCTGCCAGGCCCTGCACCCCTCTGCCTAGGGCCACCATTACTCACCATCAAGTAGGCACGCCTCCTCCTCCTCCTCCTCCTCCTCCTCCTCCTCCTCCTCCCTGCTGAAGGCCTCCGGGCTGACTTCCAGCAGCTCCGTGTACTTCAGGCCTTCTTGCTCCTCCTCCAGGGCCTGGGCCAGGTGGCTCCTAATCCCAAAGCACAGTCAGCTAGGGGAGGCAGGTGGACCCAGAGAAGGGGTAGTGACCTTCCCACCCCAAACCTCCCAGGCAAGGCTTTCCCACAGGCCTGCCTGGCCCCCTCCATTAGCCCTCTCCTGTGGGCCCCCTGGGGTCTTCGTCCTGGAAGGAGCTATCCCCCACCCCAAGAAAGTCAGTGTGGAGGAAAGAAGGAGACTGAGAGAGGCAGTCCCCCTTTCTCACTCAGAAGGCCCAGGCCCAGGGGGAGTGGGGACCCAGAAGGAGAGAGTCTGGAGGGCAGGCAGCGGGAGAGGGAGCCCACCCTGTGTACTCCCTCCAGCCCTTAGCCCATTCCCCCTCTCTCATGGTTTCCCTACCAATGCTGGGCTCCAAATCCAGGCCTCAAGTGCTTAGGCAAGCCCTCCACCACAAAGCCACACCCCCAACCGCACCCTTCATCACCCTTTCATCCACAACCCTGTACTTGTGGAGGACCCCATGGGTCTCCCCTCCAAACCGTCATCTATAGACCTCCCCACTCTTTCTTTTTTTTTTTTTTTGGTACCAGGGATGGAACTCATTTACCACTGAGTTCATCCTCAGCCCCTTTTATTTTTTATTTTGAGACAGGGTCTCACTAAGTTACTTAGGGCCTCCGTACATTTCTGAGGCTGGTCTCAAACTGGCGATCCTCCCTCCTCAGTCTCCTGAGTGGCTGGGATCACAGGCATGTGCCTCTGAAGCCAGATTTAAAGTTAGGTAGTCAGTGTAGTTAGGTAAATCGGGTCTAATATCGAGTGAAATCTAAAATGGAGACCATGTTGAGAATGAATTTCCGGAAGAGTTGAGCAACTCTTGAAATGTTAATGAAGTCCCCAGAAAAGCCCTAGGCCCAAAGTCCATCCCAAAGAAATATTAATAATGAAATATGATATGTCAAGAGCTTGGTAATGTTTTGAACAACTAATAATAACAAAAAAAAATTTTTTAAATAAATAAAATGTGATATTCAGTTCAAAAAAGAAATATTAATGAATAGCCCCAGCAGATTTGAAGATAGCCCATCCCAAAGAAGTGTTAATGAAGTCCTTCCTGCCCAGATTGCTTCTTTGGCCCACCTGTGTCCCATGTTCAGGCCTCTTCCCAGTACCTCTACCTCAGGCTCCCGCCCCATCCGGGTCCCCAACACAACCACCCTCCTTGACCCCAGCACCTTACCTATCCCCCAAGTCCCCCGAGGCCTCCCCTGCCGGCTCCTCTTCCTTCTCTGGGTTCTCTTTCTTCTCCGACGTGTTGCCCAGCACCTCCAGGCTTCTTCCGGGAAGGAATGGCGCCACTTCTACGCACTGGGCTGTCAGCCTCAGGACCTCCTTGGGGTTAGTGGTCTGGGAGCCCATGTCCCCCATGCCCAGCCCAAAGGCCTCGTGCTGTAACAGGTGTGCGGAGCCCCTGGGCACGGCCACAGAGAAGGTACAGGGCAGCGAGGCAAGGGGCCCTGGCTCCCTCCACCCGGAGTCCCCCTGGAGGCCCGTCTTCAGGGAGGTGGTGTCCTGTTCTTGGAGCAGGCACAACTGGCCCCTGGCCAGGGCCTTGTCCGAGCTCTTTGGGTTGCCCTTGCTGCCCACCAAGCTTCGGAAAAAGCGGAACATAGGAGAACGGCCCAAAATTCGTGACCGTGATCTGGAGGTTCGAGCCGGGGCCTCCATCCTGAGAGGGACCCTGACTCAAGGAAGAGTCGCCGCAGCCCAGGACCAACTGCTTAAGAACAGGGAGCTTTCAAATTAAAACCTCCAGTTGGAGACTTCCAGGAGTTCTAGAAGGCAAAGATGAGGCGGGGGTGGGGGCTCAGTATGGGGTGGGGGACACAGAGGGGGATGTGTTAACTGGAGACAGAGAGGACAGGGTGGACAAGCAGAGGAGAGGGCACAGTCTAGCTGGGCTCCAGGTTGACGAGGCTCCAGGAAGCAAGGGGGACAAGCTGGGGGTGGCCATGGGGCTGGAGTCCAGGTCAAGACTGGACAGAGAAGAGGTTTTTGAGAGCCCAGAAGGCCTGGCAGGGGATGGACAGGAAGACTGTGAGGGAAGGGACCCTAAGGAGGAGGCGGGGGCTGCTGGGGACTCTGCACACACTTCTGTCCTTCTGTAGTTTATTCTGTGCTTGGGAACATTCCTGAAGCCACACAGTTTCTGTCCTCTTGTCCCCACTGGCCTGCCCAGGTCTAGGTGGTAGCACAGACTCCAGGGTCTACATCTCTGCTTCCCTGCCGGTCACCTTCAAGATTTGGGATTCCAGAGACTTCCAAGGTGCCTCGTTGCCCAGATTTGAATCCCAGTTTAGGAGTGGTATTCCCCGCAGCACCCACGAATCTGACCATGAACCCAGGTCGGTGACCTTGGGAGAGTTCCTCAAACCAGTAGAGCCAGCCTCACTTTGTCCATTTGTAAAATGGGCCTTAGTCAACCATGCTGACTTCCAAAGGTGTGGAGAAGATACGAGGAAAGAATGATTTCTGAACTGCATTGCTAAGCTGAGGTGCTTAAGAAACTTCTCAATCGTGTTTTTTTATTAGTGTTGACTGAGGGAAGAGAGGGAAAATCAAGTAGGACTGGAATAAGGGACGGGGAAAAGTAGTGAGCCCCAGGAAGCCTCTCGGCCTGGCTGGGAAGTGGGCAGGGGGAGGGGGAGAGAGAGGAGGGGGAGAGAGAGGAGAGGGAGAGAGTGAGGACCAGCTTCCCCCCACAGCCCGCCCAGCCCGTGCCTCCAGGCTATAGGCCTGTGCATCCGCATCCGGTGGCCACCAAGAAACTTCCTCTAGAGGGAGCTGATTGCAGCTGGGTGCTGCCGGCACCTCTAGGATCGGTGGAGCCGCGCGGGTCCCTGGGGCCGCACCAGGACAAGCAAGGGCTGCATCCTGACACCAGGAATGCACTGACGCCGGTTCCTGGAAGCTGAGCCCAAAACCCTGCCGCTGGGAGCAGCCACCAGCCCTTGGGGATCTTCGGCTTTGGCCCTGCCGAGCTTTCCGGCTCTGGACCAGAGACTGGACAGGTAAGCCGGCAGTTCCCTCCATCTTCCCTAATCCTGCAAGTTTCAGCCTCAGCGTGGGGCAGAGAGCCCACCGAGAGCCGGGTAGGGAGGAGAAGTCTCGAGACTTGCCCAGGCAGGTCCCCATGCCCCGCTGGGGGTCTGGTCGCGACAGGCTACCTCTGGCTCCCCTTTCCCAGATAGCTCCCCCTCTAGCCTCGGCCCTGGATGGCCCTGAATGCCAGAGAACCAGGCAATTTAGCAATCTGGGAGGTTGGGAGAGGAGGTCAGAGCCAAGGTCAAGGGTAGGGAATAATACTTTCACAGAGCTTTCTGCTGCCCCGGGATCTCTAGACTGGGTCTGGGGCCAGGCCAGGCGTATCTTCCTGGGGAACATCCTTCGTAGGCCCAGCAAGCCAAGGAGATGGGGGTGGAATGGGAAGTTAGGCCACTGGGATGGTGGGGGTAGGCGGAGGCCCTGGTGAGCACAGGCCGCCGGCTTTGGGGGCTGTTCTGAGACTTCGTCTGCTCTCCAGCAGTGAGCCCCTGGGGAGGAAGGAGTTAGAGGGAGCCGGCGATTCCGTCAGCATCCCCTGGCAGTGCTGTCCCAGGGGGACCAGATTTTGGAGACCAGAGAAGAGGAAAGGGCATCTTAGGAAGAGGCTGGGGGGTGAGGGTGTGCAGGCAAAGAGCTATACAAGGCCTGGCGCCCAGGGGTGGGGGAGGGGAGGGTCTGCCTTTGCCTCATCCTTGTCCCTAAGAGGGTAGAGGTAGGAAAAACTGAGTGTACAGGTAGGTCAGCGCTCCCCTACCTCTTCTCAGGGAGCTCTTAGGTAACTTAAAAAATGATCCCAGGCCTAAGCGGAAGGAGGGTGAGTGAGGGAATGTGGGCCTGGGGCCAGGTAGGGGTCTGCAGCCCTAGGTACAGGGTGGGGCTGAGTCCTCTTCAAGGATGGGAGGAGGGGCGCTTCCTGCCTGGGTGATGGAGGACACTTGGAAAGAAGTGGGGCTCTGCAAGGGGTGCAAACTGAAAGTGAAACCGTTGAAATCAGGAAATACTCCCTCTGCCGGAATCGAGGCCATGCCCGCACTGGGCAAAGAGGAAAACTGGGGCTGGGAACCGGAGCACAGGTGTATGGCAGAGCTGTGTGGTGTGAGGCAGGTTGGGGGCTGTGTCAGCTGACTCCTGAGATCCTCCTGAAGGCAGGAGTGGGGAGGGCACAGACGGGGAGTTGCCGGATGGAGAGAGCTGCCCCGGGAAAAAGGACACCCTCTGAAATCCCAAATCCACAAACTGGAAGAGAAGATACACGGTGTGTGCACTCCTGGAGATCAGATAACCGTCCTGGCCTGCCCCAACTAGACTAGCCGTATGGCCTCAGGCACTAATCGCACCTCGCCTTCCTTTTCCCACCTGTCCCTGAGGGTGGCGATGCTTTATCTCACGGGGTAGGTGGGTTTTCAATACTCAGGAGTACACAGCAGGCTCTCAGGAGGTGTTTGCTGAAAGGCCTAAGTTGGAAAAAAAGTATGTTTCTGCCAGCCAGGGGGAAGTGGGCCCTTGAGGAGGGCCCTCAAGGGTCACTGGCTGGGAGGGGTCAAATGGGGTAGTGTGGGCTAGAGAGCCTGCAGGTGGCCCTAGGAGTAACTGAAAGAAACCTCAACCTCTGAAACTAGTGATGTGAAATGGGACACAAGAGCCACCAGGGCATGGCTGTGACCTTACCCCTCTAAAAGCTCCTGATTGCCGGTACAGATACCTAGATCCCTTGGTCTCTCCCTAATGCCTCACCTTTCTTTTCTTTTTTTTCTTGGTGGTGCTAGAGGTTGCACCCCGGGCCTTGGGCATGTGAGGCAGGCACTCTACCAGTTGAGCTGTATTCCCAGCCCCAACTGCCTCACCTTTCTGACCCCATCTCCTTAGAAAGATGGCCAGTGAGTCATTCAGAGAGTTCTCTTTCCTCTTGGAAGATACCGTTGGGACCCAAGGTAGAGGCAGCCTCTCTCGGGTCCCTGGTCAGAGCCCATCCCTATCTCTGCTTTTTCTCGCTCATTCCCACAGGCTGACACTGTCCTCTACTAAGACCTGAAAAATGGCATCCGGGCAAGGCCCAGGTCCTCCCAGTGAGGAATGTGGAGAGCCAGCCTCCGATTCTGGTAAGGGTCTTCTTGACCATGAACTCCCATAGACACAAGGGTTATCTGGAGGCTGGAGGGAGCCCATGTGGGTAGGGCCGAGAGGACTAAGGGCTGAGGTCCTACCTCAGCTCAGCTCCTTGAATAAAGGAGGAATGTATCTCCCAGCCCAAGGCTGGTGGCCCCTTGGGCTCAGAAATGGGAGCTGGCGTTGGAGATGGAGCCAAGCTTGAGTGGGCGGAGCCTGGGCTGGGAAGGTCCAGAGGTTGGGAGAGGCCCAGGAGCCAGCATGCAAGAGGGCACAGTGCCCTCCCTGCGCAGAGGGCGGGATTGAAGGTGAGGAGGGAGGGCAGGAGGATGGGGCCTGGCTGTTGTATCCCTGTAGTAGGAGAAATAAGGAAGTGAACTGGCTTATCACTGAGCGGAGTCTGCCGAAAACTCAATTGTTGTGACTTGGGGGAGGAAGTAAGATGGCCGCCTGCCTTCTCTCTTCCAAGTGGATGGCAGGGAGGCCAGGCTTAAGGCTCACTAGAGGCTGTTCCTTGGACTTGGGGTTCAGGTCTCATGACTCTATCTCCCTTTGTGACTTTTCTTGGCCCAAAGCTACCACTTGGAATTCTGTTTCTCCCCAAGGCCTGGGTGCCTCATGCACACAGAGGTAAACTCGGGAGCCCACATGCCTGGAATTACTCCCTGGCTCCACTGCTGGTTCCAGTTGTGTGACTTGGTCACCCTCTGCTGTGGTGTCTATAAACTGGAACTCTCCCCCTTCCCAGTTGATTGTGAGGACTGAGTGAATATCCCAGCAGAGGACCCCAGAGTGAGCACTAGGTGTCCACCATGGGGCCGGAGTGGGAACATTTCTATCTCGGGTGAGGACAGTCATGGCTTTGAAGAACACAGAGCCCCCCACAAAGGATGCACTGCTAGGGTCCAGTCTTCCCTTGCTGACTCCCAGCTTTGATCTCAGAGCAGCAGGTAGTCCAGGACACGGAGGAGGTTTTTCGTAGCTACGTTTATTACCGTCACCGGCAGGAGCAGGAGGCTGAGGGAGCAGCTGCCCCTGCTGACCCAGAGATGGTCTTGGCCCTAGAACCTACCAGGTAAGCCCTAGCCCCGTAGGGACATCTTTAAGGGGACAGAGGCTCAAATGGGGCTATGTGTGGGTCTGGGAGCCAGGGAGGCCTGGGGGGCTTCTCTCCTCCCATTACCACTCCTTTCTCATTTGGGTTCCCACTCCCATAAAAGATCATGCAGCCTTTTTGACACATGCCTTCCCCTTGTCCCTGAGCCCCGCCTTCATGTCAGCTAACACTGCCAGGGACCTTCAAGGAGAGGTACACAAGGCTGGGGCCCCTTGGGTAGAACCCCTCTGCTATAAGCCCATTTCCCACTGCCTCCTACTCCTGCAGTACCATGGGGCAGGTGGGTCGGCAGCTCGCTGTGATTGGTGACGACATCAACCGGCGCTACGACTCTGAGTTCCAGAGCATGCTTGAACAACTGCAACCTACAGCTGCGAATGCCTATGAACTCTTCACCAAGATCGCCTCCAGGTACCCGGCTGTCACTCTGTTCTGCCCACCCGTCACCACTGTGATGCACCCTGCCTATGTGATGGTCTCCCCAGCATGGACAGGCACACTCTTTCTTGTCAGTGTCAGGGGATATGTGTGCAGTCCCTGGTGTCTGTTAGCTCACATGTGGTCTTGGCGTGTCTCTCTCTCTCTCTCTCTCTCTCTCTCTCTCTCTCTCTCTCTCTCTCTCTCTGAGTTCCAGATTTGTCTTTTGGGCATAAGCTCACAGCTCTTATGAGTTCTGACACCAAGGACTTGACCGGTTAGATCAGGACACTGTGGGGAGCCCTGGGTTGGGAGGGTAAGATGGGCCATCTAAGGATGGCCCAGAGATGCTAAAGGTACTAAATACCCCCAGGACCTGGAAATGGCTCCCGATAATCTGGTACCTAAGAGGCAATCTCATATAGGGAGCAAAGCCACCAAAAGCTCAGTGGAAGAGTGCTTGCTTAGTATGTGTGAGGCCCTGGGTTCAATTCCTAGAACCTCAAAAAAAGAAAAAAAAAATCCTGATTCAACTCTCAATTTTTCTGTTGTTGGTGGTGGTTTTTTGTTTGTTTGTTTTGGTTTGGTTTGGTTTTGGTGCTGGGGATTGAACCCAGGAAGCTTTACCACTGAGCCACATCCCAGCCCTTTTTTTATTTTTTATTTTGAAGCAGGGTCTTGCTAAGTTGCTGAGGGCCTCACTAAATTGCTAAGGCTGGCCTTGAACTTGTGATTCTCCAACATCAGCCTCCTGAGTTGATAGGATCACAGGCATGTGCCACCACACCCAGCTTCATCCTAGCTTTGTCTCTAACTGCAGTTGTGAAACTTCTACCCCTTGGTCTCTTGATCTTTGAAGTAGGAAAAATACACTTAGAACAGTGTCCTCTTTTGCAAAGTGTCAGCCATCATTTCCACATGAGTTAGGGAAACAGTGTCAGGGAAATTTGGTTTTTTGTTTTGTTTTGGTTTGGTTTTAGTACCGGAGATTGAATTCGGGGAAACTCAACCACTGAGTCATATCCCCAGCCCTACTTTATATTTTATTTAGAGACAGGGTCTCACTGAGTTGCTTAGAACCTCACTGTTGCCTAAGCTGGCTTTGAATTTGCAATCCTTCTGTCCCAGCCTCCCAAGCCGCTGGGATTACAGGAGTGCACCACCGCACCTGGAGTGTCAGGGAAATGTAAAGGTGGTAAAGGTGCGAGTAGGTCATAGACTTACAATCAGTGCTCAGAGCTAAAATGTCTAGCCACCATGCCCCCATGCTGCTGTAATTCTGGGACCTGTCCTAATCTCTCTTCTGTCGTTTTCTCTCTGCTGTCCCCTCGGGCTGCCAGGCCAGCAGCAACACCCACAGGTAATCTCCCTGCTTCCTCTGTCCACTCATCTACCCTCTGCCATTTCTGTGCCTTGTTGGCCTGTGGCCTTGGGAAGCTACACTCCAGTAGTAGCTCCTATGCCCTCTGAGATTTCTCCTTTCCCAAATCAAGACCAGACTAAGGCAGCCTCTGCGGCCCTGATTCGCAGCTAAGCCATTAGCTTCCCATCTGGGAGAGGGGTGGGGTACAAGGAGGCAGGAGAGGGAGGGCAGGTGGAAGGGGCCCCCAGGAGCTCTCCACTGACCTGTGGCATGCTCTGCTCACAGCCTGTTTGAGAGTGGCATCAACTGGGGCCGTGTGGTGGCTCTCCTGGGCTTTGGCTATCGCCTGGCCTTACACGTCTACCGGCATGGCCTGACAGGCTTCCTGGGCCAGGTGACCCACTTTGTGGTCGACTTCATGTTGCATCGCTGCATTGCCCGGTGGATCGCACAGAGAGGAGGCTGGGTGAGTGCCTGGGGGTCACCCAATCCTTCCTGCTGCTGGGGTTGCCCTGGGGCCCAGTATCAGCCTTTCTTTGACCACCTTGTCTCTTCTGGCAGGTGGCCGCCCTGGACTTGGGCAACGGCCCAATCCGGAATGTGCTGGTGGTTCTGGCTGTGGTTCTGCTGGGCCAGTTTGTGGTACGAAGATTCTTCAAGTCATGACTCCTGGGGGGCCCTTTGGGGTTCAAGTGGGGACCCCTGACTGGATTTTAGCCAAAACTCCCTCCCCTCTCCCCTGCAGGGGTTCCCCCCAAGAGTACAGAAGCTTTAGCAAGTGGGCATTCCAGCAGTGGACCCCGTCCAGGGGTCATTCAGGCCACACAGGTGCCCCGACATTGCATGGTGCTAATGGGCCCCTTCTCTGGGCACTATCCTATCAGAGAGAGGCTGTAGCCTCTTTCCTCAGTTCTCTGGGACCCCCTTAGTCCTGTCTTTAGGGGGCTGGGGAGATTGATACCTTAGGGAGGCAAGAGGCTGGGAACCACTTCTTCCCAGGAAGTTCTAATGGTTTTAGCTTTTTATATACCCTTGGGAGGACCCATCCCCTTTCCCACCACTCTGTCCAGGGTCAGGATGTCTAGGGTATGCTGGTCAGTGGGTCAACACTGTGCCCCCCGGACTCAGCTCTTCTGGAAAATCAGAGCCCGAGAGGTGGGACTGGAGTACAGTCCTGGCCCTCCCTAAACATGGCTCCCAGGAACAGGACTGGTTGGTGTAGGGGGTCAAGGACCTGCTCAGCTCCCCTCCTGCTCCCACTCCCCCACTCCTCCACTCCATGTTGGCCTTGTGGTTGGACTCTCAGGGATTCTGGGCCTGGGGTGTGAGGCAGAGGTGGGATTGGAGGTGGCAGTGCAGATTAGAATGTTCTGAACATATCCATCAGGACCCTCCAAGCCTGCCACCCACCCACCCCCAGGTCCTCTCAGTTCTTCCCCTTCCCCTCACCTGAAACCACTTGCTTCCAATCCAGTCACTACAGGTAAAGACCCTCCCTTGGGTTCTTGGGTAAGCAGGTGTGCTGAGGCCCCCTGCTTGCCAGTTGCAGGGCCTAGGGCTTGGTTTATTTTAAGGAAAAGGAGAGCTCAGAAGCAGTGTCTGAGTGGGAGGGGGTCTTTATCATCAGGAGCCATCCTGAAGCTGGAATTGCCTCATGGCCTGGGCATAGTGTAATCTGAATGGGAGAACTGTGAATACTTGAACTCCACCCCCACCCCACACTCCATGCTCCTCGCCTGCCTAGGCTCCTCCTGGAAGCAGTGGCAGTACCTTCTCTATCGTGTACAGCCTAGGGACTTGGGGACAAGGGGAGGGAAGTTGTTGATTAAGCCAAATGCAGAGAGGGGATGCAGATGGAGACTGCTGGCCACCTGACACCCTGTCCTCTGACTGTGTTTGGAAATAAACTGTGCAATCCCCCACCTGGTATTTCTGTATCCTCTGCTACCTCTCTCCATCAGGCTGGGGTGCAGGAAGCTGAGCATGCTGACAGGTACCTGTCTTATTATTGAAAAAGATCTCAGTAAGCCTCCAGAATTCTGAGATTGGGTGTTATTCTCCACCCCGTTGACTAGAAGACCTTGGTCCCTCCCCACCAACTCTAGGCCCTTCTCCATGGACTTCCCATTCCTTTGGGTTCCAGGTTATTTCTCACCCCTTTAAGAAGCCAGGGATCCTTTGACTACTGAGTAGGTATAGCAGCTACACAAGACTGAGGACTCCCTAGGCCACCCCAAGTCTGGCCTGAATTCCTCTCCCTCCCTGGGCCTGCTGCCTATGCTGGCTCAAAAGGCTCTTCTCCCCCACGTTAGTTCTGCCTGGGACACAATGTCCCAGCTCCCCCTTCCTGATGTCGCCACAGGCACACCACACACACACACAGGGCTTTTTTCATTCTAGGAGTCTTGATTCTGCATGGGAGTCCCTAAAGGGAGGCAGTCAGAGGTGATAAAAATAACAAGCATGGGGGCGTTGAAATGTTCCAAAATCTACCAAGTCTTTTCAGTCCTGGGCACCCTGGTCTGTGTTTCTGATACCCTTCCAAAACTGTCACACGTGAGTCCAAGAGGACCGGTGACCGTGACCTTCTTCACTTGCCAAGCCCCTTTCCTCTCCACGAGGGCCTTAATAGTCTGTTTCACTATCAGTGGTGAAAAGGAAAAAGCAGAGGCTGGGGCAGTAGTGGCAGGAAGGATGGTTGCTGCAAGACCTGCTACAACCAGGAAGAGCTCATACACAACATTTATGTTACTATATGCCAGGCTTTATGCTGAGAATTTATTATCAATGCCCAAAATTAAAGTTATGGGCGGCAGGGGGTCTAAGGTTGTGACTCAGTGGTAGAGCACTTGCCTAGCATGTGCAAGGCACTGGGTTGGATTCTCAGCACCACATATAAATAAATAAAGGTCCATCAATAATTAATAAAAATATATTTTTTAAAACGTATGGGGTTGGTGCACGCGTGTGTTCTCAAGTGTCCACTTGACAGATCAGGAAGCAGGTTCCTCCCCAGAGTCACTCAGGAAGGAAAGGACAGGCAGCTAGCATAGGCAATCTGAATAATGGCTATAGGTTTTACTTGGAGACAGAAGGGCAAGGAAGCCCATGGTCTCGCGGCCAGGCACCCGCCGTGGCAAAGGGTGCCAGGTGGCCTCTAGCTATCCCTGTGCAGCCGCGGAGCCACCCTCAATCTCACAGAGTGAGGCTCAGAGTGCGCGACTGCCCGAGACCAAAATGGCCGCCGCTGCGTCGAGCACGCAAGCGTACCCTTTTGTGGGCGGGGTCTCCGAAGACGTGTCCCTTTCCGCTAGCTTTTGCGGTTTGGGGGATGATAACAGCGTGAGGCACTGAGCGAACAGCTGCGGATGACTTCCGTTGGGAATGTGGCGAGGTGGGCAGTGGCAGGAACTATGTGATCTTCTCTGCTTCTTTAAGAAAGGACTTGGAACACTATCCTGAAAGGCGTGGAGAGCCTCAAAAGATTTTTGCCTTTTGGCCTTCACCTAATTGGGTTGGATTTTTTTTTCCTGCGGTGCTGGTGAGCAGAAACCATGTTCATGCTTCTTGGGACTCTTCCTCTGAGTTGCATCCATCTTTCTTTCTTTTCTTTTCTTTTATTTATTTTGTCTTTGCCTAGCCTGGCACCCTCCACACCCTTTATTCTGCTACCAAGATAAAGTTTCAAAAACCTAAATCCAATGCATTCTGGAGTTGTGAAAACCAAGGGGATTAAAGTTAGGTTAGCCAGAATAAGCCAAGGGCTAGGGAACAGAAGGGAGCAGGAATTAAGGCTATTGAGTCAACGAAACTTGTGGGTCGGGAACCCAGTAAGGCACGACTGTGATCTGAGTGACTCAGGAGACTGAGGCAGGAAAATCACAAGTTTGAGGCCACCTGGGTAACTTAGCGAGACCTGTCTCCAAATTAAAAATGAAAAAAATCTGGGGATGTTCAATCAACTTTGCAACAATAACCCGCCACCCCCCTCAAAAAAACAAAACAAAACAAAACAACCAAGTGAACTTACTTTATTCCTCAAAAGTTGTAGTTGTTCTGAAATTGGTATTTATTTCCACCAATATGTCTGATTCCTTGTAGTTTGGTACCCTTGAGCTCACAGGGAAGCCATGGGAAAGGAGCAGTGTTTAGCTGTCATCTGCTCAGCTCTACAGTTTCAGTATAAATATCTCTTCTTGATGACAGCAGCCTTGCATTCTCCTAACCCCTACCCCCAAAGTTGCACCTTCATGTGTTTTTTTTGTTTGTTTTTGTTTTTTGTACCAGGGATTGAACCCAGGGATGCTTAACCACTGAGCAACATCTCCAGCTTTTTATATATTTTATTTAGAAACAGTCTTGCTGAGTTGCTTAGAGCCTCACTAAACTGCTAAGGCTGGCTTTGAACTTGGGATCCTCATGCCACTGGGCCAGGCATGTATTTATTTTATCTGCTCTGAAGAAAGTAGATTTTAGGTCACTGAATGTCCATTCAAATCCTTTTATTTGAAAAAATCCTTTTTCTAAAACCACTCAGTTTATTTGAACAAGTTTTTATCCTAGCCACCTGGATACCATAAAAATAAACTAAAATGAATTATTTAGTTAATTAAAATAAATGGAAACACCATATCCTGTTCCAATTATACACACATCAAATGCAGAGGCCCCTGATTCCAGACACTTGTAAAATGCATATTTAATTCAGTTTGAGCAAAACAGATACTCATCATCTGATGTGTGTGTGTGTGTGTGTGTGTGTGTGTGTGTGTGTGTGATGTGATGTGTGTGTATGGAGTTACCAAAGATTGCTGGAGGTGTTCAAAGTCAGGGATCAGAAGATCAGCAAAATACAGTTTCTGGGGTGTGCTCACCAACTGCTGAGACATGTTAAAAATAAACATAAGGGGGAAAGATGAACACAAGGCTCCTGGGATATAAAAGTAAGATGTGGACACCAGGAGGATTCAGTTCACCAGGTAATAGAACAAAAAGTAATGAACTAACCTACTGAGAGAGCTGTGATTAGAAGCAGATCCCCTGGAAATTTTGATGAATGATGCATTAGAGGGGGGATTTCGCATGACCAAGATCAGGTGATGGAGAACAACAGGCAAAACCCAGACTTGAAAAAAGTCCCTTCATAACTATGAGGACTGGCCTCAGAGTGCTCTGAGACCAAGAAAGGCAGACAGTTCCTGGATTGCATAGTTCTTGGGGGACTTACTGATGAAAGTGTGGCCCTGGGCAGCAGAGAGACTAGTTGGAGCCACACAATTTGGGTTAGAAAGAGGGGCATATTTGCATTAGGACAAAAGGTAACTTCATCTAGGTTGGAATGAACCTGATGTATCTTAAGCAGTCTCATACCTAGAGCTAGGGTCCGATTATCAAGTCCCACATATGACCCTAATGGTTTTATCTATTTATGGTTTGCTGGGAAACTATGCAGGAAAAACCAGGTAGGGTTACTTGGAGGATTGATGGCTATGACTCAAGATAGCTTCAATCATATCAAAATGAAGTGGTATAATGGTTGACACAAATATTGAAACCACAGAATCTTCCTACACCTGGAGTATGTGACTTTGCAATGGATGGGGTAGGCACCAAGAGTATGCATGTGAGGTCGTGAAAGTGAGTGTATGACATTTGGTGAGTAACAGGAGTAGGGATTGATGGTTAGAATCAACGTAGGAATCAATTCAACTCTTAGCCCCATTTTTCTCAACACTTTCTTTGCAATCCTGGAACTATCCCTGGTTCCCAGTGCCTCAACCTTTTCCAGTCAGCTTTGGCTAAGGACACAGCATAAAGACAGCTCAAAGCTGTATCCTCCAAGACATCACCAGGTGAACCTATTCTGTGAAGTTCATGGCACAGACTTATGTGATAACTGGCTACATGGAAGCTGGACTCACCAACCTTCTCATGTTTTGACTTAATTCTCTCTAACCTGACCTCTGATCCCATTGAAGGCTGTGGGAGACCAAACTTTAACGTGACTGAGTCACTCCCTGCCTGGGTGATGAGGCTTCAGGCAGCAGCTGCTGCTAGACTGCCCTGTCCTTCTTGGATTCCAGTGACAGTGTCTTGTGCATGGTGGGCGTGCCTTCCTACAGCCCCATGGGTGGAGCTACGCTCACCTGTTCCTTTGTAATATCACCCCCTTTCCCTGTTTGGGATAGAATGTTCCATGAAAACACCCTTTGAGTGTCCCCTTCTCTTACTTTGCCCTTGAGTGTGGCCTACCTAGATGTCAGTCAACCTGCTGATAGTGGACATCATCTAGACTCAGCCCCCTGAAACCTGACCCCTTACCTCATTTGAATGGCTTCTGCTCAATAAAAGGGGTCAACACATACAGGCTCTCTCTCTTTCTGAGGACCCTTAAGGTCAGAGGAGCCGTTACAGCAACCCCAAAGAAACAGGTATTTGTGTCTCTTTGCGTGGTTATTTCGTGCAGCCCAGTTAGCCCAGTTCTGGAGTAACCCCTGCGTGTTTTAGCCACAAAGAAAACCCAGAAGAAGGCATCTTTTCCAATTTATTTCTAGTGGATGGTTGGGCTTCCTTAAGAATATGAACAGTGGGCTGGGCATGTAGCTCTGTGGTAGAGCACTTACCTAACATTCACAAGGCCCTGGGTTCAATCCCCATCTCTCCCTCTCTCTCTCTCTCTCTCATACACAAATACAAGAGCCCGGTGTTGTGGCACATACCTGTAATCCCAGCAACTCCAGAGGCTGAGGCAAGGAAGATCTCAAGTTTGATACCAATTTGGTAACTTAGGATAACCTCAACATAAAAAAAGGACTAGGGTTGTAGCTCAGTGATAATTCACCCCTCAGTTTAATCCCCAGTACTGCAAAAAGAAAACAACAACAAAATGTAAAGAAGGGCTATAGGCAGCACTAAAACCCAAGTGATACCCTAGTAAGGGACTATGAGAATTCCCCTGGTGATATGTGTAGTATAATGTGTAATGGGAAAGATTTTTTTTTTTTTTGGTACTTGGTACTAGGGACTGAAGCCAAGGGCATTTAACCACTGAAACATCCCCAGCCCTTTTAATTTTTTTTTTATTTTGAACTAAGTTGCTTAGGGCCTTGCTTAATGTGTGAGGCTGGCCTTGAACTTACAATCCTCCTGCCTCAGCCTCCTGAGCCACTGGAATTACAGGTGTGCACCATCACACCTAGCAAGACTGTCTTAACATGACCTTGGACTTTCATTCTGGGTGGCCTGAACAAGGGCCTGACTCTCCTGGTGAGAGGAGCCACACCTAGGCTCCCAAACTCAGCTTACCACAGGACTGGGAACTGTTCTGAGTATCCCACACATGGCTTTGCCTTCTCTGAGCATCATCCCTACCCTCATGGAACACAGGCCTACAGTGTCCAGGCTGGCATGGAAATCAGCTGAGGCCTAGACACATTTGACATAAATTCCTTCAATAACAAAGTTCTTAAGCTGTCTTCCAGGAAAAGCTCCAGGCTCTTACTAAGGATTCTTAGGGTTTGGGGCTAGGGATGTAGCACAGTGATAGAGTGCTTACCTAGCAAGTACAAGGTTCTGGGTTAAGTCTCCAGCACTGCAAAGGAAAAAAAAAAAAAAAAGATTCTTAGGGGTTTGAAATTAGCCTTTCAAAAATGGACATGAGCAGATGCCAGTTTGTCCTATTTAATGACATCACAAACTCAAAATCCCTCATGCAGGGTTGGGGATACAGCTCAGTTGGTAGAGTGCTTGCCTTGCATGCACAAGGCCCTGGGTTCAATCCCCAGCACCACAAAAAGGTGAAAAAAAAAAAAAAGAAATCCTTCATGCTGAACATAACCTTCCCAAGAAATATGTACCTTCTTGTCATTCAACCAATAAGCTGCTTATCCTCCCTCCCTTCCTATAAATTCCCCCACTACCGACTAATCCAGTCTAGGAGGGAGAGTTGAGTTTATAGCTCCTACTCTCTTTGCCAGTAAGCCACACAATCCCTCTTTGGGCTGGACATACAGCACCTACCTAGTATGTACAAGGCCCTGGATTAAAAAAAAAAAAAAACATTTTTGCAAAAAAGAAAAACCAGTGTGCCACGGTATTGACTCCTGTGTGCATCTGACAGTGAGCCTTGCTCAATGACAATAGCCTCAGACAGTTCTCGTAGTGGGCTGGCACCCTACCCCAGACTATGGGGGGAGTGCCAAGCAGCCTGATGTTCCTAGGTTTACAAGGTCACTCTCTCAGGCTGGCCCTATGCACAGGTAGAGAGATGGTAGGAAGGCCCTTTGTGGGCCCAGCTGCTGCTGTGTTGGTGGCCTCCCACAGGAAGAGAGCGGGTCAGGGACCCATGCAGCCCCCCTTCCTCCTGACACCATGTGTATGTGTATGTGTGTGTGTGTGTGTGTGTATCTCAGAGGATTAAACCTAGGGGCACTTTTGGGTGTGTATATGTGTATGTGTGTGAGAGAGAGAGGATTAAACCCAGGGACACTGTACCACTAAACTACATTCCCAGCCCTTTTTTTTCTTTATTTTGAGATGGGTCTCACCAAATTGCTGAAGCTGGTGTGAACTTGTGATCCTCCTGCCTCAGCCTCCAGAGTTGCTGGGATTGCAGGCCTGCGCCACCACGCTTGGTTGACCACTTGTTTTCTCTTTACCCAATATAGCCTATTACCAGATTGTGTGATGCTGCATAATTTGTCTCAAATCCAGTGAAAAGTAACTTGTAGAAGATGATAGAGAGAGCTGGAGCAAAGGGGGTTAGGGGGAGGATGGGATCTCCTATTACATTGGACTACTAGCTTCTCAGGGGCCGCCCTGGCACCAAGGTTTCTTGTCATTGTGCCTCTTCTGCTTCTGGTCTCCCTGAGGCAGATGTACGTTCCTTACTCATCTTTCTATCTCTGACTTCTCATTTCCACTTTTCTACTGCAAAGGCCTTGGGGTGTATTCTCTGTTTTTTAAATTTTATTTATTTATTTTTTTTTTTGAAGAAGGGGATTTTGCTCTGTTGCCCCAGCTGATCTTAGATCTGTAGACTCAAATGATCCTCCTGAGTAGCTGGAACCACAGGCATGTTTAGCATGTGCCACCACACCTGGCTTTTAAGTTAAATGTTTTATGCCTGTTTTATGCCGGGTGTGGTGGAGCATACCTGTAACCCCAGCTATGCAGGAGGCTGAGACAGGAGGGTCACTTGAAACCATGAGTTCAATCCCAGCCTGGGCTGGGGATGTAGCTCAATGGTAGAGCTCTTGCCTAACATCCACCAGGCCCTGGTTAAACCCTAGGTTCAATCCTCTGTACTACAAAATAAGGTATACCTGACTGGGTGCAGTGGCACACAATTCTAATACCAGCTACTCACAAGGCTGAGGTAAGAGGATTGCAAGTTCAAGACCAGCCTCAGCAATTTAGTGAGATGTCTATCAAAACAGAAAATAAAAAGGATATAATTCGGTGTTCAAGTACCCCTGGGTTCAATCCTCAGCAGCAAAAAAAAAAAAAAAAAAAAAAACTTTTTTATTTTTAAATTTTTTTAAAAAATAATACTAGGAATAGAAC
The DNA here is from genome assembly GCF_052094955.1 of Ictidomys tridecemlineatus. Taxonomy (NCBI): domain Eukaryota; kingdom Metazoa; phylum Chordata; class Mammalia; order Rodentia; family Sciuridae; genus Ictidomys; species Ictidomys tridecemlineatus. Next base: position 116,807,343 of record NC_135484.1, read on the forward strand.
CCAGGTCCTCACACATGCTAAGCAAATGCTCTACTACTAAACTATACCCCAATACCCCAACCCAGAGGTGTATTCTCAGTGTTCCAGATTTTGGTAATGGGCCCACCCAACTCAGCTCACCCCACTAGACCAGTAGAATTTGCATGTCATCCTTGGGCAGGGGCTATGCTAATCGTCTCTGTATCATTACAATTTTAGTATATGTGCTGCTGGAGAGAACACTTATTTTTTATTTTGAGATAAGGTCTTGCTAACTTAGGGCCTTGCTAAATTGCTGAGGCTACCCTTGAATTTGTAGTCCTCGTGCCTCAGCTTCCAGAATTCATAGGATTACAGGCATGCACCACCATGACCCAGCTTAAGGTGTCTATTTCTTAATTTGTTATAATACTCAAGAGAATCAGGTATATTGAAGAATCTGACAGATGAGTCTTGTGATATCAAATTGAATTTAGTAATTTATTTTAGACTTGTGACTGGAAGCTGAACGTTGAAGATATTTTGATTATGTTTGTAAACAATATTGGAATCTTTAAGATGACTTGATTTGCCACATCTGAAAGCTTGAATTATTAGGTTTATGAGAATTATTTACACGTTTAACATTTTTTTGTTTCTCGTTTGACTTGTAAATCTGTCCTTTGAGGAATTTGAAGTGCTTGGGAAAAAAATCAAGTATGTTAAATTTGTAAATGTAGTTTAAATATTTAAGAGAATTTAATTAACTAGGTTTGTAAATAGTATGAAAAATGTTCAGCCAAATTTAATATGTCAAGCCCATGGGCTAATTGAACATTAATCAGGGAACAAGTTATTGCTTTTATTTTTATACAAAATTTATAAGATTTCTAAATAAATCAGGGTATGCAAATTAACCTTAAGAATCTAGGGGCTGGGGATGTGGCTCAAGCGGTAGCGCGCTCGCCTGGCATGCGTGCGGCCTGGGTTCGATCCTCAGCACCACATACACACAAAGATGTTGTGTCCGACGAGAACTAAAAAATTAAGATCAAAAATTCTCTCTCTCTCCTCTCTCACTCTCTCTTTAAAAAAAAAAAAAAAAAAAAAGAATCTAGGAAAATCTGGGCTGGGGATGTGGCTCAAGCGGTAGCAAGCTCTCCTGGCATGCATGCGGCCCGGGTTCGATCCTCAGCACCACATACAAAGATGTTGTGTCCGCCGAAAAATAAAAAAATAAATATTAAAAATTTTCTCTCTCTCTCTCTCTCTCTCTCTCAAAAAAAAAAGAATTTAGGAAAATCTGCTTTAAAATTTACAAACTTAAGAAATTGAAAATTAATTTCAACATAAGCAACTGTGAATAGTCCTTTTTGCTCTCAAATATCTGTCCTAGGATGTTCACCCACCTAGACATGACTATTCTGTTGTCAAATGTTTTCCTTCCTGAGAACTCTTTCACCTGGCTCTGTCTTTTATCATGTTAAATAACATTTCAGGAAAAATTGGTTTTGGACTGGGCTCCTGCACAGGGCCCTATAAACTAGGCTGAAAATCAAAATCATGCTAAAATTTCCTGTCCCTGTAACTGAAAGCTGGGTTCCTGTCCCCAAAGAGAATCAATGACAATTTAATAATGAGGATTCAGATTTGAGAAAAAGGAAAAAAGAAAAATTGTTGCTTTGCTAGCAAAGGAGAAACACAGGGGACTCCAGTCCCAAAGGCTGTGACTCTCCCAATCTGGAGGGACTGGAGGGGGGTGGGGGGGTGGAGTGTTTAAAGGAACTCTTAAAAGTTTACATTCCAGGTGTGCTCTGGTAGGGGGTCCCAGGGCACCTTGATGGCCTGTTAGAATTCACTTGTTAATTTGGGAGAAATTCACTTGCAGATCCTCTGCAGGCTTCTCCTTCTCATAGTGGGTGTTTATCAAGGACAATAAACTTGGGAAAGAAAAGATAACATGATAAGATTGTCTTTCTAATCTTGTTAGAGACAGAAAAAAAGAGAGAAGAGAGGAAAAAAAAACATTAAAAAAATAAAATAAACCTTAGAGCAATGATTATATTCAGAAGGCAAAGAGTCCACTGTCACAACCCCAAACCTAAACTAAGGTTTTTGTTTGTTTTGGTTATGGGGACTGAACTCAACGTTTACAGCCTCACTAAATTGCTGAGGCTGTCATTGAACTTGTGATCCTCCTGCCTTAGCTTCCGGGTCGCTGGGAGTACCTGTGTGCTCCACTGCCACCGTGCCAAGCACTCTAAATTCTTACTTGACCTTAAGGAAATCAGGAGTGATAACAGCCAAAGTTCGTCAAAAGGCTAGTTTCAATTGGCATGATGATGAAGTTTCCTCTGCCTTAATCCTTACCAAAAAAGCTAACCTGAAGTAATCTGATGTTAACCATTTTGCTATTTTTTTGTTGTTTTCTCTGTTCCCGCCTTCAAAGGAAAGTAACTTTGAAATGACCCATCTGTTTTGTGTTTATGTTTCCGCTTTCATTTTATTTATTTTATTTTATTTAGCCTTCTGTCTTATACAACCACTTCAGCGGGGCTCATTAGAACATTTCTATGCGATGAGGTTTTTGCCCCATTCTAAAACGGATAATAAAGCCCAGTAGCCACTTTAAATGTGTCATTTTGTCCTTTGACACTGGAAGAAGATTCACTAAACTGTAGAAGTAATGATTTCCATTCTACTGGGAGAATTGCTTTCTTTTCTTTTGACGCCTGACAGAAAACACTGGGAGATGCTTGGGGAAAAGGTGTTTTGACAGTTCACATATAATCTGAGCACCGAGGAGATTGCGCCCTTTCAGCCAAACAGAAGGTGCTCATTTTGGTCGGGGACTGAGGCCCGAGGTCCTGGGGGCCCCCCCGCGTTCCACGCGCTTAGACGGCTATATCCAGCTTCGCAGGGAGCGGCGCACAGAGACGCAGGTCCTCCGCGAGCCTAGAGGGGACGCGGACGGCGGCGGGGGCGGGGCCTGCGGCTCTGGGGCGGGGCCTGCGGCTCTGGGGCGGGGCCTGCGGCTCTGGGGCGGGGCCTGCGGCTCTGGGGCGGGGCCTGCGGCTCTGGGGCGGGGCCTGCGGCTCTGGGGCGGGGCCTGCGGCTCTGGGGCGGGGCCTGCGGCTCTGGGGCGGGGCCTGCGGCTCTGGGGCGGGGCCTGCGGCTCTGGGGCGGGGCCTGCGGCTCTGGGGCGGAGTTGGCAGCTACCGCGAAGTTTCACCGCTCCACCGCGGTTGGTGGGAAGCTGTGCAGTGGAGCGAGGTCGTCCGGCGCTGTACCTCATGCCGGTCCCTTCCTCCTCTCCTAGCTAAGTCGCTCGCGTCCGAGCGCCAGCCGCCGGTGCTTCTCCCGACGCTCGGTGCCGTCGGGGCCCTGAGAACCTCGGTGCCGCTTGACCGCCTCTGGTCCGCCCTTGTGTACCGCGCTAAGGCCCCAGCCCTGTGTGTCTTTGGAAGAGCAAGAGGGCGTGACACCAATCATAGCTGACAAGCCTCGAGTCCCAGGGGCCGGTTACCTCAAGTCTGCACCTTGGGCTTCGGATACGAAGGATGGAAGCTTCGGGACGGGTCCCGACAGGGATCGGTGCTGTAGAATTGTGGAAATGTCATCGCACCGCCACCGAGGGATGATGACCCCGAGGGGCTTGAACCAGAAGGCTCACCGTTTCTTACTGAGGAGGCGGTTCTCCCATACCCCATCTCGCTTTTGGTGAGGAGTGTCAGGATCTGGAGAACTTCCAGAGTGTCAGAATAGATCCTGAGCTGTCTATCGTAGTAAGCAGTTTGTCTCCACCTTGTATTCTTTCTTTTTTTCTTTTTCTTTTTTCTTTCTTTCTTTCTTTCTTTGCTTTTTTTTTTTTTTTTTTTTTTTTTTTTTTTTGTGGTGCTGGGGGTTGAACCCAGGGCCGTGTGCCTGCGAGGCAAGCACTCAATGAGCTGTATCCTCAGCTCTATTCCTCCACCTTCTCAGTATTTATTTGTTATTTAAAACTATTTTTATGTCAGATAAAAGGCTTGGAATTTGCCCGTGTCCCCTATTGATAGGGCAAGTCCTCTTGGCAGGGCACTGCTGAGTAGAGCTGAAATTGCAGATCCCTTTGAGGTCTAGCGGACTCTGAGGCAAGATACTTCTGCTCTCAGACTCATCCTGATTTTTTTTTTTTTTTTTTTGCATCGGCTATTGAACTCGGGGGCAATCCACCACTGAGCCACTTCCATAGCCCTATTTTGCATTTTATTAGAGACAAGGTCTCACTGAGTTGCTTAGCGCCTCGATAATTGCTGAGCCTGGCTTTGAACTCGAGATCCTCCTGCCTCGGTCTTCCCAGCCGCTGGTATTATAGGCATGTGCCACCGCGCCCGGCTGGAACTGGGTATTTTGATAAGAATCAGGATGAGTCCCTGCGCGGTGGCGCACGCCTGTAATCCCTGTCGCTAGGAAGGCGGAGACAGGAGGATCGCGAGTTCAAAGCCAGCCTCAGCAATTTAGGGAGGCGCTAAGCAACTCAGTGAGCCTTTGTCTCTAGTAAAATACAAAATAGAGCTAGGGATGTGGCTCAGTGGTTGAATGCCCCTGAGTTCAATCCCTGGCAGGAAAAAAAAAAAAAATCAGTTCTAAGGGGAGCTGGTCCCACAGCAGGATTCCAGACCTGGGGCTGATCTATAGTTCTAGGGTGGCCAGCCCATGACCAACACACAGGAGGAGTTTCTACTAGGACCATATTGCTTTCCAGGCCTCAGAGTATACACCGACCCCAGAGAAAGCATATTTCTCTAACTTCCTCAAATATGTGAAATGTGATTTTTTTTTTGCTCTTTTATCATGATAATCTTGTGTTAAAATGACTTAGTTAGATTTAAATGGGGGGGGACATTGGGGTGGCAAACTTCCACTTAGTGTTTGCTAGTTCTTTGTACTCTTATAGTTACAAAAAGGAAGTCCCCTTCTCTCCAAGCCACACCAGGTGGAGCATACCTGTGGTCCTGTAAGCTGGTCCACTTCTTGCTCTGAGTACAAACCTTGCTGCTCCACTGCAAGTGACTGACTTGTTTATGTACTGAGGATTTAACTTGGGGGCTCTACTGCTGGACTGCAGCCCATCCTTTGTATTTTTTACATTAAGACAATGTCTCACTAAGTTGCTCAAGGTCTCTCTAAATTGCTGAGGCTGGCTTCAAACTTGGTATCCTCCTGCCTCAATCTCCACTGGATTCATAGGTGTGTGCCACCATGCCCAGCCAGATGACTTGTTTTATTTAATTAATTAATTTAGGTATCAGGGATTGAACCCAGGACACTTAACTACTGAGCCACCCCCAACTCTTCCTTCTGTGGGTGTTTTTCTTTTTTTTATTATTATTTGTGGTACTGGGGATTGAACCCAGGACTTTGTGCATGTAAGGCAAGCACTCTACCAACTGAGCTATATCTCCAGCCCTGAGCATGTGTGGGTTTTTTTTTAATATTTATTTTTTATATTTTTCAGTGGACACAACATCTTTATTTGTATATGGTGCTGAGGATTGAACCCAGGCCACAGGCATGCGAGGCGAGTGTGCTCCCGCTTGAGCCACATCCCCAGCCCCCTGTGCATGTGTTTTTTTAAAAAAATTTTAGTTGTAGATGGATACAATACCTTTATTTTATTTATGTGATACTGAGGATCAAACCCAGTGTCTCATACATGCAACACGAGCACTCTGCCACTGAGCTACAACCCCAGTGCTCCTTTTGTGTTTTTATATACAGACAGGGTCTTGCCAAATTGCTTAGTGCCTGGCTAATTTGCCGAGGCTGCCTTTGAACTTGCCATTCTCCTGCCTTAGCCTCCTGAGCCATTGGGTTTACAGGCATGCACCCAGCCAAGTGACTGATTATAAAACTGACTTTTTTTTTTCCTTCTTCCCTTTTTCCTTTTCCCTCTCAACCAGAGACATGACTGACCTTTATACCATTGCCTGGAAGAGTGTCATTGCCCAACAAAACAAAACAAAACAAAACCGGAAACTGGAGCAATGACTGTCTGAAGGACATCCAATGGACACTAATTAATTATATCTATTGATAATATTTGAATTCCAGCCTTTGTATTGCTTTTTTTTTTTTTTTTTGGTACTGGGAATGAATTCAGGGGTACTTGACCACATCCCCATCCCCAGCCCTATTTTGTATTTTTATTTTAGAGACAAGGTCTCACTGAGTTGCTTAGCACCTCCCTGGGTTACTGAAGCTGGCTTTGAACTCCTGCCTCAGCCTCCCCAAGCTGCTGAGATTACAGGTGTATACCACTGCACTCAGCTGTATTCCTGTCTTCCCCCTGGCAGGGAGAATCACAACCTCTAGGACAGAATTCGCATGTTTCTCTTTTGCTGACAAATCAATAAATCTGTTTTTCCTTTTTCTCAAAACCTTTTCCTCTTTACCAAGTTTGGCGATGGAGACAAGAACCAAGCTTTTAATATCAATCCCACTGACTGGAGGCTGAGACAGGAGGATCTCATGTTCAAGGCCAATTTCAGGTGACTTAGTAGGACCCTCAACAACTTAGCAAGAGCCTGTCTCAAAATAAAAAATTTTAAATGGCTGGGAATATGGTTCAGTGATAAAGTGCCCTTGGGTTCAATCCCCAGTACCAAAAAAAAGGTACCCCAACCAAAGTGACAAGTGTTTAAGTGTTGGAGACAATTATGAAAGGATGGTGTACAGTTTAATTCAACACTTGATATGGAAGTGGGTAGAAAGGAGATTCCCAAGAAGTACAGACCAGGCTGTAGGTACCCATTAGTGACTAGCAAAAAACCTTGATCTGAAGGGCCGGGGGATATAGCTCAGTTGGTAGAGTGCTTGCCTTGCATGCATAAGGCCTTGGGTTCAATCCCCAGCACCACATATAAATAAATAAATAAACACTTTGATGTGAGAAGCCTTTTCAAGTGAGCTTAGACTCTTAGGAAGAAAATGGAGTGCTGGGGAGTATGTAAGTAGTCATAGAGAGAGTATGTTACAAAATTATCTACTGGGGGAGCTCTGGTCACAGAAGGAAACAAATTATGTATCTAAAGCCCCTGGGAAGGAGCCCAGGGGTAGGAATCAAGAGGGGCTAGTTTTTGTGGATCCATATTAGAGGGATTAATGAGCAGGCCATTTGCTCAATACCCAATTTGTTAACACTTATAAACATGGCGGTCAGCTGGTTGGAGAGAGTTCTTATGTATCCATGCTGGACAAAACTGCAACTAGTTGTACCAAGAGAGCCAGGCAGGTGAGTGTAGAAAGGATTTGGGGCTCCTGTTTGCTCTGCTTTCACGTGGAATTTAAAGTGAATAATTCTAGCTGAGTGCACTGGCGCATGCCTATAATCCCAGCAGGTCCAGAGGCTAAGGCAGGAGGATCACAGTTTGAGGCCAATTTAGTGAGACCCTGTCTCAAAAAAATTAAAAGGGGTGGAGCTGTAAGTCAGTGGTAAAGTGCTCCTGGGTTCCACCGCCAGTTCTGGGGGTGGGGAATGAATAATTCTATTTTTTTTTTAATATTTATTTTTTAGTTGTAGTTGGACATAATACCTTTATTTTATTTATTTTTATGTGATGCTGAGGATTGAATCCAGGGCCTCACATGCGCTAGGCACACATTCTACCACTCAGCCACAAACCCCAGCCAGGAATGAATAATTCTAAAGGTTCTGAGTTATATATTTATTTGCTAAGATTATAAACTAATTTTAATTATTTTTTTCCTCTTGATTTTTATCTTAGATCTTGCTCTGATTTAGGATTACTATGAAGGTCTTCTTTCTTTTTTCTTTCTTTCTTTCTTTTTTTAAAATTTTTTCAGTGTTGGGGATTTAACCCAGGGTCTCATATATGCCAAGCAAGGGTTCTACCACTGAGCTACAGAGCTACATCCTCAGTGCCCACCTCCCATCCCCCCACCTTTTTTTTTTTTTTTTTTTTTGGTGGTGCTGGGGATTGAACCCAGGGCCTTGTGCATTGGAGTCAAGTACTCTACCAACTGAGTTACATCCCCTGCCCCACCTTCTTTTTTTGATACTGAATATTGAATCCATGGGGCACTTTACCACTGAACTTTCTGCAGTCTTTTTTTTTTTTTTTTTTTTTTTCAGATAGGGTCTTGCTAAGTTGTTGAGAGGGTCTTGCTAAATTTCTGAGGCTAGCTTTGAACTTGTGATCCTCCTACCTCAGCTTCCTGAGTCTCTAGGATTATAGATGTGCACCACCATGCTTGTCAGTAATACGTTTTATTTTATTTTTTGTACCAGGGATTGAACTGAGGGGCACTCGACCACTGAGCCACATCCCCAGCCCTTTTTTAATGTATGTTTTATAACTTGCTTTTTATTTTCTAACCACAGAAGTAATTATAATTATTGTTCATTATAGAAAATTTGGGAAATATAGAAAAGACATAATTTTCACAGAATTACAAAATGAAACATATCATCTCTAATACCATCCTGAGCTGTAACCCCATGTTTTGTAAGAGTTCTGTCAGTATTTTTTTTTTCCCTAAGCATATATTTAAACTTAGCTGGGATCACTTGATACATCTGTTTTGCAACCTGATTTTTAAAATGTCTTCTTGTGAGGGCTGGGGTGTAGCTCAGTGGTAGAGCACTTGCCTAGCATTTGCAAGGCCCTGGATCCCATTCCTAGCTCTGAAAAAAGAAAAGAAAGAAGGAAAAGCCTATTGTGAACATTTTCCCATGGCATTTTCTACTCATTTACATAGTTTTTTAATGGCTGTATAGTCTTACATTATACATGAGCACTATAATGAATTTTGTTCTTAACCATTCCCTATTGTTGGACATTTATGTAACTTCCAAGCTGTTCTGATTAACCAGCATGCCAATTTACGATCATATATCTGACAAGCAAATAAGACTATTCTGCAAATTTGTCACACTTCTTTTCTCTATGAGAGTATGTAGGAAATCAAAGTGTATAGAATTCAAAAAGGGGTATTGATTGAGCTCAGCAACTGAAATCAGCAAGCTATATGACAGCATGTTGATGTATCTGGACTATTTCAATAAGATTGTCTACATTGCAGCTTTCCAAGTTACATTAGAGACAATCCCTGAATCACATGCCAGATCTCCTCAACCATACATCTAGAGATCCCTTGAGGTGAATGGTTCTACAGATGATTAATCTTCTCTTCCCTCCCACTTTCAGGGTGCTGAATGCCCTTTACCATCATCCCATGGACTGGCATTTGAATACCTCCCATGGTTGACCTTCCTGAGTACATACTGCCCTGCAGACTCCTCACCATGACTTACATCTCATTTCCTTGTATGGAAAGAATCACTATCCTGTATCATCTCAGTAGTCAATTGACAAACCGTGTAGTGACTTTGTGCACTTGTGGATGAATACATAGCTAAGTGAAAACCTGTTCAGTACTCCTTTTTTGGGAAGACATTTGCAAATTTATTTAACGTGTTATTTTTTCTTACTTTCATTTTGTTTTGAGATGGAGTCTCACTATGTTGTCCAGGCTGGTCTCCAACTTCTAGGATCAAATGATCCTCCTGTCTCAGTCTCCCAAGTGGCTGAGACTGTAGGTGCATGCTACTGCATGCCCTTGTTGTGTGTTATTTTTTTAAAACTATGCACAGTCTTTTTTTTTTTTTTTTTTTTTTTTGCTATATATATACTCGTTTGTTTAACATTTTTTCCTTGCACACCTGTATGTGCTAGTTACTGTTCTAGATGCTTGGGATCATCAGTGAACAAAACAAAATCTTTTCTCTCATGAGTTTATGTTCTGGTGACATGAGTACTGTTTAATTTTACAGTATAGCATCAATTACTACTATGTACTTATCTCTCTTGTTTCAGATTTAGTGTGAATTCTGCCAGTTTTGTTTTGGGTTTTTTCAACTGTTGTAGTTGTTTGTGGTACTAGGAATTGAACCCAGGGATGTTCCACCACTGAGCTATATCCCCAGCCCTCTTTCTTCTTCTTTTGGTTTGGGAATTGAACCCAGGGTTACTATACCACTGAACTACATCCCAAGCCCATTTTTTAAATTCTATTTTGAGACAGGTTCTTACTAAATTTCCCAGGCTGGCCCTAAACTTGTGATCTACCTGTCTCTTGAGTTGCTAGGATTACAGGCATGCACCATTACTCCCAGAAAGATCTCCTGGTTTAGATAATTTAATAGACATTAACTTAGCTGGTGTGTTGGTCAGCTTTCCATTACTGTAACAAAATACCAAAGACAATCAACTTATGAAGTAAAAAGTTTTATTTTTGGCTTATAGTTTTGGAGGTTCAGCCCATGCTCTTTGGCCCTGTGTTAAGACAGTACATTACAGTGGGGAGCATATAGATGAGCAAAGTTGGTCACCTCGTGGTGAATAAGCAAAAAAGAAAAAAGGGGTTGGAGATACAGCTCAGTGGTAGAGTACTTGCCTGCCATATCTGAGACCCTGAGTTTAATCCTCAGGACTGCCAAAAAAGAGAGCGAGGTGACCAGCCAGTGTCCTACTTCAAGGACATAGCTCCAAGGACTGGAACACCTCCTCAAACATTTATTTTTTAGTTGTAGGTGAACATAGTATTTTTATTTTATTTTTATGTGGTGATGAGGATCGAACCAAGTGCCTCACGCACGCTAGGCAAGTGCTCTACCTCTGAGCCACACCTCCAGCCTCAGCTTCAGCAATTCAGCAAGGCCCTAAGCAACCTAGTGAGACCTTATCTCAGAGTAAAAAAGGCTGGAGATGTGGCTCTGTGGTAAAGCACCTCTGAGTTAAATCCCTAGTACCAAAAAAAAAAAAAAAAATACGAATTATGATAGTTGGATTCAAAAGATAGTTTAAGCTGGGTGGGATGACACACACCTGTAATCCCAGCAACTTGTGTAGCTAATGCAGGAGGATCACAAGTTCTAGGCCAACTGGGTATCTTAGTGAGATACTGTTTCAAAATGAAATAATAAGGGCTGGGGACATAGCTCAGTGGTAGAGTGTCATGAGTTCAGTACCCAGTACTGGGTGGTGGGGGAGAGACAGATTAAATAGTGGTGTTTTGTTTTGTTTTACTTAAAATTTTTTTCTTATAACATGTGAAGAGTGTGAAAGTAGAGTAAATAGGAAAAGGAGAGAGTAGTGTGTTGACAGGCTGCAGCAGTATTTCATAAATATGAGAGAAAACAAATGTGTATTGAACATTTTCCTTTCAAAGATAGGATCCTGGAATCCTATAAACTTGATTGAATTTTGCTGTACTTGTTTAAAATGTTTGCAGAGTTGCCTTTGAAACTGATAAATATATATCAGTTTCTATTGGAACTGCATAGGTTTGGTTGTTTTTGTTTTTGTTTTTGAGGAAATTGACATCTTAGAAAGTTGTCCAGCCAAAACATGATATGCCTTCTTCTTTATTTAAGTTCTTTTGTTGTTCTTGTTTTCTTTTATTTTGTGATGCTGGGGATTGAACCCAGGACCTCACACATGTTAGGTAAGTATACTACCACTGAGCTCTATCTCCAGTCCTTTTTAATTTTTATTTTGAGATAAGGTCTTGCTAAGTTGCTTAGGGCTTCACTGAGTTGCTGAGCCTGGCCTTGAACTTGCAATCCTCTTGCCCTCAGCCTCCTGGGTTGCTGGGATTACAGGCATGCACCACCATGCCTGGCTACATATATTGTTTTTAAGATTTTTTTATTTATTGCTGAACTGGAAAGAAGTGCTATTGGTTGATATTATATCTAGCTTCTTTGGTGAAGTCTCTTTTTAGCAATAACAGAGTTTTTCTTTAATAGTTTTTTGATTGATTCTAGTTGATTTTTCCATGTGGATAATTAAATCATCTGCAAATAGTGAACTTTACCTCTTCCTTCCAGAACTTTATGCCTTTTAGGCAGGGGTTGTGGCTCAGTGGTAGAGCACTTGTCTGGCATGTGTGAGGCCCTGGGTTCGATCGTCAGCACCACATATAAATTAATAAATGAAGTAAAAGTCCATCAACAATTAAAAAAAAAAACTTTATGCCTTTTATTTGTTTTCTTTCCTAATACTACTGACCAGGATTTCTAGTACTATATTAACTAGTAACAGTCAGAGGTTACCTTTTGTTCCTGATTTTTCTTTTTCTTTTTTTGCAGCACTAAGGATTGAACCCAGGGCCTCATTATATTAGGCAAATACATCACCAGCACCTCCTAATCTTTTTTTTTTTTTTTTTTTAATGGTATCAGAGATTGAACTCAGGGGCACTTGACCCCTGAACCACATCCCCAGTCCTATTTTGTATTTTATTTAGAGACAGGGTCTCACTGAGTCACTTAGCACCTCGCTTTTGCTGAGGCTGACTTTGAACTTGATCCTCCTGTCTCAGCTTCCCAAGCCACTGGGATTACAGGTATGCACTACCACGTCTGGCCAGAAAATATACATTTTGACAGCTTTCACCGCACCTGGCCTGATCTTTTTTAATTTTATTGTTGTGCGTGCGTGCCTGTGTGCGTGTGTGTGTGTGTGTGTGTGTGTGTGTGTGTGTGTTGGGGATGGAATTTAGAGCCTCATGAATGCTAAAATGAGCTATACCTCTGAGCTGCACCATAGCCCTTGTTCCTGATCTTAAAGAAGTATGTCTAGAGTTTTTCCATGAAATATATTTTCTGAAGATTTTTGATAGGTAATCCTTGCTAAGTAAAGGAAATTTTCTTCTGATCTTAGTTTGCTAACTTTTTATGTGACAAATCTTTGGGAGCATTTCTAAAAATAGAGCAGTACATTGTTTATTCAGTGTGTCTGGGATCTGACCTATTGCAGATTACCTCCAGGGCTTAGCTATCTGAACTCCAAAAGGAATGCAGTGATTAAAAAAATTTACATATTTTGGGATATATGTAAAGTTTATAATTTGGGACATAAGGTACTGTTGGAAATAAACAAATTTTAAAAGCATAATGTCTCCAGAAAACTTTATATAAGTATGTGTGACTCATTAGGACATTTTAAATAGCTGACATTCTGTATAGATGAAAAATATGTCCAGGTCTACCTAAAATTAGAAAAAAATAATGTTACATAAAGTGGGAATATTTAATAGTTTAAAAATAATATGTTTTACTTAATATCAATTCTCATATTGGGAAACACAGCTGGGAGTAATAAAATGGCATCTGAATTTTCCTTTACTGGCTTACTCACAGGTATGATACAGGAGTGGGAGGAAAGATCATATTTCACATTGGCTGCAACCCAAGGAGTAAGTAGAGCCACAGTTAACTCCGCAGGATTCTCTTTTGTTGTGTTTTGTTTTTGTGTTTGGTTCTGGGGACTGAACCCAGCGTGCTTTACCGCAGAACCACCTCCCCAGTCCTTTTTATTTTTTATTTTAAAGCAGGGTTTTAGGTGTGGTGACACACACCTGTAATCCCCACAGCTCTGGAGGCCGAGACAGGAGAATCTCAGGTTTGAAGCCAGCCTCTGCAATTTAGTGAGGCTGTAAGCCATGTAGTGATACCCTGTCTCAAAGTAATAGATAGATAGATAGATAGATAGATAGATAGATAGATAGATAGATAGATAGATAGAGTTGGGGACGGGGCTCAGTAATTAAGTGACTTTGGGTTCAATCCCTGGTACCAAAAAACAAAAACAGGGTCTTTCTAAATTGCTACAGCTGGCCTCCTGCCTTAGTCTCCAAATCTCTGGAATTACATGCATATACCATGGTAACCAGTAGGTTTATCAGCTCTTGCTTTGGACTTTCTGATTTCTTCCTGAGTCTGTAAATCTGGTAGTAATGGACATGGTAGAAGTTCTCTTATGTTAAAGAAGTCTAGAGGTGAGCAGTTCCAAATAGTATATGGCTCCAGGCTCCCTCTTTTTTCCCCACTTCCATCCCTATCATGTCTTTTTTTTTTTTTTTTTAAACCCAGGGCCACTTAACCACTAAGCTACATTCCAGCCCTTTTCTCTAATATTTTATTTAGAGACAGGGTCTTGCTGAGTTGCTTACAGCCTTGCTACATTGCTGAGGCTGGCTTTGAACTCTTCATCTTCCTTCTTCTAAGCCACTAGGGTTACAGGCGTGCACCACACCCACAGCATGTGTTCTTCAAGGTCACATCATAGTCAGAAAATGATAACCACACCTCCAGCCATCACATCTGTATTCCAGACAGAAAGAAAGGAAGCTAGAGGCTGGGGTTGTGGCTCAGTGATAGAGCATCTGTCTAGCATGTGTGAGGCACTGGGTTCGATTCTCAGCACCACATAAAATTAAAGGTTCATTTACCATAAAAAAAAGGAAGCTATATCAGTTCCCTCTTAAGCAACACTTAACAAATTTTAGTGCATGTGTCAATCAATAGGGCATCTTGTTAAAATACAGGTTTGGATTCACCAGACAAGGGCTAGAACCCAAGATTCACATTTATTTCTAAAAAGGTACCCCATACTCTACTGGAGTAATGAGGCTTTAGAGAACTTTTAGTAAACCCTGTTCAGCAACTTCTGCTTTCATTTCATTGGCCTGAACTATATCATATAACCAGCCCTGGATACAGAAGAGGGTGGGAGATGTGACTGTATTTATTTATTTACTTTTGTAGTGCTGGGAATTGAACCCAGGGCCTCATGCCTGCCACGGAAGTGGTCTACCTCCTAGTTGCAATTCCCAGCCCCCTGTTTTATTTATTTATTTATTTATATGCAGTACTGAGGCTTGAACCCATATTATTCAGACAGGGTCTTGCTAAATGCTGAGGCTGTCCTGGAACTTGTGATCCTCCTGCTTCAACTTCCCAGAGTCACTGGGATTACAGGTGTGTGCCACTATGCCTGGCTCAGACGTGATCTTTCTAGCTGAGCTCCAAATGCAGGTAAGTAACAGCCTCTGATGGAGGGCCCAGGTAACATTTGTCTGTTTGTGTGAATTTGGGGAAGTTTCTTTTCCTTTTTTTCTTTTTTGGAACTGGGGATTGAACGCAGGGGTGCTTAACTGCTGAGTCACATCCCCAGTTCTTTTAATTTTTTTTTTAAATATTTTTTTCTTTTAGTTGTTGATGTAGCTTTATTTTTAATTTCTTTATATGTGGTGCTGAGGACTGAACCCAGTACCTCACACATGCTAGGCAAGCACTCTGTCACTGAGCCACAACCCCAGCCCCTTATTTTGTGTTTTTGAGACAGGGCCTTGCTAAGTTATTAAGGCTGACTTTGAACTTGAAGTCCTCCTGCCTCATCCTCCCAAGGATTTGCCACTGTACCAGGCTTTATGGTCTACTTTTTTTTTTTTAAATATATTTTTTAGTTGTCGATAGACCTTTATTTTATTTATTTACATGCAGTGCTGAGAATTGAACCCAGTGCCTCATGCATGCCAGGAAGGTGTACTCCTGCTGAGCCCCAGGCCCAGCCCTTATGGTCTACTCTTATGGAAATTTTTGTCTGGGAATTGTCTCAGTGAATCCAAAATACCTGTAATATATATAAATACCTGTAATATATATATATATATATATATATATATATATATATATATATATATAAATAATAGATTCTGTTGTAGTTTTTCCCATTGTGATTTGTAAAAGAAGTGACTATGACATAATAAGAAATATAATATGTATTTGGTCTCTGCTTCCCTTTTCCTTTCTTGCTCCTAAAACTCTTGTAATCTCCTGTGATAAATGTCTTATTTTTTTGGAGGGGGTGGGGGGGTACCAGGGATTGAATTCAGGGACACTCGATCACTGAGCCACATCCACTAAATTGCTGAAGCTGGCTTTGAATTCTGGATCCTCCTGCCTCCACCTCCAGAGCTGCTGGGATTATGGGCATGCACCACCCCACTGCTGTGATAAAAGTGTTTTGTATGCTAATGAGATGACAGTTTCTGGGGCTCCTGGGTAGTTGCAGTTTTTCCAGGGAACCAATGATTAGATAGTTGCAACTTTCAGCCCATCCTACCCGAGCCTCCTGGTGGGGAAGAGGGGGTGAAAGCTAAGTTGATCACTGGTGGCCATTGATGATTATTAATAAACTATGGCCACATAACGAGGCCTCCATAAAAACACAGTCAGGATTCAGAGCACTGAGAACTCTGAAAACATGGGAGTGCAGAAAGGAGAAGACACCGAAGCTCCAGCCTACCCACTCCTGCCCCGGGTGTTTCTTCGTCCAGCTCCTCCCTATTTGTATCTTTTATAGGGAATGGGGACCCATAGGGAAATACCTCCAAGTTCTGCCAGCCACTCTAGCAGGTGGTCAAACCTAAGGGGGAGTTTGAAACCTTAGATTTATATTCGTTCAGATGCATGGGTAACAATATGAACTTGGATTGGCACCTGAAGTGGGCACAGTTTTGTGGGGTTGAGTCCTAAACCTGTGGGATTGGATGCATCCCATGGTATAGTCCTGTGAGACACTGCCTCCACGTCATAGCGTCAGAATTGAGTTAAGTTATAGTACACCTAGTTGGTGTTGAAGATGAGAAAATATAATTTTCCTCCAACCCTCAAAAATTTCTGGTTGGAAAAGGTTCCTGCAACAAAGGACAATTTAACAAGAGCAAAGCAAGCAAGTTTATTAATGCAATGCCCCCTTAGAGGCTGCTTTTGCTGAAAAGCACTGACTATTGGGCGAATAGATGTCTAATAGGTAATGAAAAACAAAATAAAAGCTTGGCACCTCTGCCTCATTTCATCTGCCTCCTTTACTACCATAAACTTTGAGTCAAATTCCTGCTCACCTCTGCCTGGAGACTCATTAATCACTTAAGAAGCGTTCCTCTAAACCTCGAAATCATCCCCCTTCAAGGCTGAAGAGACCAAGATAAGAGTAACAAAGATATTTTCAAGATTCTAGGAACAAAACCAGACACAGTGGCACATGCCTGTAATTCTAGAGGCTCCAGAGGCTGAGGCAGGAGGATTGTGAGTTCCAAGCCAGCCTCAGCATATTAATAAGGCCCTGAGCAACTCAGTAAGACCCTGTCTCTAAATAAAATATAAAAAGGGCCAGGGATATAGCTCAGTGGTTGAGTGCCTCGGGGTTCCATCCCTAGTACAAAAAACAAAAAAAAAAAAAGAAAAGATTCCAGGAACAGCAGAGCCCGCAATTGGATCACCATGGTGGGATTTCCCCCATAAGCAAGAGCATCACCTCCTGATTGGACCCGTGCTGCCCCCTAAGCAGGAGCAGTCATCTTGTGCTGGGAACTGAAGTGCCCCCTGAAGCAGTAGCAAGTTCCCCAGAGCCAGCAGGGTCTGTAAGAACCAGACTGAGACAATAACCAGCCAGACCACAGTGGCACCAAGACAGCCTACCCACACCTACTGCTCACACCTCCTTTTGTTCCTTCGCCTGTTTGAACTGAAGCTCTTGTCAGTACTGCAAATGAAGATAAGACGAGAGCTGCGTCAGCGGCTCCTGTGCTCTTTTTGAGAGAATTGCAAGCAAGTAAAAGTATAGCAACATTTATTAGAAAAGAAAGAGGAAGGGTAGGAGGGAGATTGTTATACTCCACCCAAGTATCACCTTTTGGCTCTAGATTGAGAGACCACATTGGCTAACAACCTAAGGTCATCGTGGTCATTGTGGCCTGGTTGACAGTTCCTAATGGGAACTGGTTTTACTGGATTTATGGTCAATGGGCTCTGAGCTTAATCATCCTGCTTTCCTAGGTCTGGGAATCTCTGGTCTAGATGGTTTGTTTAGGGTCTTAAGATGTGTTAGCATTTAGGCCCTGCTGAGAAAATATATACTTGTCCTCCATGAATTTATCTGTCGTCTCCTGTTGTAAGAGCAATGGTTTACAAGGCTGAGGTCAGGCAAGGGTCCTGAAATAGTTATTTTGTCAGACCTTGTGCACCACTGAGGCAAAGCCATTGATGAACTGATTTGCTCTGTACTAAGTATTTTCTTTTTTTAGTCTTAGATGAACACAATACCTTTTATTTTATTTTTTTTAAATTTGTTGTTTTTATGTGACACCTTACATGTGCTAGGCAAGTGCTCTATCACTGAGCCATAACCCTAGCCCTAAGTATTTCCTGACTGCTCATATCTAACTGGTACCTAACAAGTATCCCTGAAGACAAATCTTAGGTCACTAGACCTCTCTGTGCTTCCCACTGTGGCCACACTGAATAAATCTCTTTTCCTGTCTTCACCACTGAATATTTCTTTGTTTGGCTTTTCAGAATAGGTGGCCCAAGCTGGTACTTGGGACTTTAGAGGCTGGGCCCTAACGCCTCCTGTATCATTAATGCTCGGTGCATATCACATGAGAGGAAGGGAACTCAAAGCTTAGAGTCTGCCTTAAACAGTATTTTAACAAAGAACAAGTACATTTTAGAATCCCCAAACTTGCTTTCTGAGGTAGCACGCTGATCAGTGTAGACTTTGTGAGATTCTACTATGATGTAGCCAGAAAGTGTGCAAGGTAATGGAACAGCCCATCAGCTCATCTTCTTGCAAAACAGATCCTGATTCAGGTGTGGCTGCATGAGCAAGTGAATATGCACATAGAGGGTTGTCTTTTGGGTTTTGATGAGTTTATGAACCTCTAGTAGAAGATGCAGAAAAGATTCATGCTAAACAAAGACAAGAAAACAGTGAGGCTGGATCATGCCAAAAGGAGATAATATTACTCTGCTACAAAGTGCTTCCTCCCAGAAATGATCAATGAAGTGAGAAATTGTTGAGCAGCCAACACATATTTTAGGTGTCCTTTTCTGGGAGTATAGTTCTAAAACATTTGTTCATATTGTTTTGATTACCCTTATGTTTTTACCAGCTGACAATAAGTGCTTGTGGGATTGTTTTTGTGGAAAAAAAATCTTTTTAAAAAGAACAATTACAAAGTGGGTATGATAGAGCAGGCCTGTAATCTCAGCAGCCAGGAGGCTGAGGCAGAAGGATCACAAGTTCAAGGCCAGCCTCAGCAATTTAGCAAAGAGCCTGTCTCAAAACAAAAACTAGTAAGAGGTAGAGATGTGGCTCAGTGATGGAGTGCCCCTGGGTTCAGTCCCCAGTGTAGAAGGGCAACGGGAAGAAGAACAATTCATTTTAGAAAAGTAACAAGGCAAAGGAAAAACTGTCCAAGGTTCAGGGTGGGGAAAGTGTGGGAAATAAATTTACAGGAAGAAAGTCTGCTTGCAGATTCCTCTGGTGTTGCCATCCCTGAGCTGATAAGCAAGTCTTGTGAAGAATTCATTGCTAATCTTCCTGCTGGAAGAAGGAGGTGGGGAAGAATGTAGAGCAACCTTTAGTTTTTGTGAATCTCTGTCCTGCTTTTAGGCAGAGGGCAGGGAGTCCCCCTGCCTTTAGATTTTCTATTGTTCAGTAATCCTTCATATTTGGGGGAGAAATATTTTGGTTCTTTTAGTGTCCACAGAAAAAGTTGCTTGGTGCAAGAAAAGAAACCATGTGTCTGGTATCAGAAGTGAAGTGTTTTGTAAGTACTTAGTGGTATAGTGAGGGTAAAGAAGAAAACAGTTTGTTTCTCCTAGCTGGAAGCCTTTGGGAGGAGTTGGAACAATACTCTGAAGTGCTAAGGAAGGCTAGGTCTCCTTGCATATATGCTTACTATTTATTTATTTTTGAAGCAGGGTCTTGTCGAGGCTGACCTTGAACTCCTAGGCTCCAGTGATCTTCCTGCCTCAGCCTCCTGTGTAGGGGGTACTGTAGGCACATATGTGCATATCTCTGCTCCTGGCTTATGCCTTTTTTTTTTTTTTTTTTGGCACTGCAGATTGAACCCAGGGGCATTCTACCACTGAGCCACATCCCCAGCCTTTAAAAAAAATTTGGGGGGGGGAGCCAGGCATTGGTAGTGCACACCTATAATCCCAGCCACTCAGGAGGCTGAGACAGGAGGGTTGCAAGTTCAAGACCAGCCTCAGCAACTTAGTGAGACCCTGGGCTAAGAGGGCTAAGGCTGGTTTGGGTTTCTTATCCTCCCTTTTTTACCTTCAGTGATGTAAACAGAATTTCATTGTTTGCCATCCTCATCTGATCATGGGCGGCAACAAGGGGTGCCAGGTCTGTAGGCTGCTGAGGACAGAAGTCTTCACATGTGCTGGTGAGCAAAGGGGAGGGGAGGGGCAGCCCATCCAACTGCAACTCCTTCCACATAAAATGAGGAGTTTGAGGCAAAAGACAGGTTTTAATGGCCCTTGTTTCTCTCTTGGCCTCTAAGCTACCAGCTAGAAATTTGAAGCCTCCACTAAACCTCTAAAGGGGGTAGATTCCCCTCCTCTGAGGTAGCCATCTGCTCAGATGAGGCCAGTGGCCTGCACTGGTGGCCTCCACCTGGTCTGTCTGCCTGTGGTGGAGCAGCTGGGACCTCAGCATCCACAGCTGTTCCTTTAACTCTTTTTGGTTGCCTTGCCCCTTTGCTTCTGGGATTTGTCCTTGTTCCCTCCCACTCACTCTCCTTCTCATGTTAGCAGCACACTCAGTCTGATGGCCCTTGGCAGTGGCCATTCCTGGTGCCACCCCTACTCTACTGTTAAGGTGCCACACAGCACCATCCACTTGTTTTTCTTGATTATTTTATTCTTTTTTTTATTTATATATAATAGCAAAATGCATTACAATTCTTATTACACACATAGAACACCGTTTTTCATCTCTCTGGTTGTATACACAGTATATTTACACCAATTCTGTCTTCATACCTGTACTTTGTTTTTGTTTTTTTTTTTTAATTTATTTTTTAGTTTTCAGCAGACACAACATCTTTAGTTGTACGTGGTGCTGAGGATCGAACCCGGGCCGCACGCATGCCAGGCGAGCGCGCTACAGCTTGAGCCACATCCCCAGCCCCAATACCTGTACTTTGGATAATAATGATCATCACATTCCACCATCATTAATTACACCATGCCCCCTCCCTTCCCCTCCCACCCCTCTGCCCTATCTAGAGTTCATCTATTCCTCTCATGCTCCCCCTCCCTACCCCATTTTGAATCAGCCTCCTTATATCAAATAAAACATTTGGCATTTGGTTTTTCTTTTCAAGTTGGTCTTGGCTGTGACTGGGGATCAGGTCCTGTGACGTTTTATCTGCCAGATGGCAAGAGCAGAACTGAGACGGTGCTGAAGCATGGCCTGGCTGCCCACACCAGGGGCCGTGGGAAAGCACAGGAGACCTCCAGACACCCGAATCTGTTAATCTTTTGTGGACAAACACTAATCACTGCCTAGGAAAGCTTGTGGTGAGATAAGGACTCTATAAAGAGTGTGATAATGAAGGAGATGGTTGGGGTGGGGGAGCTGGCCATATCCCTCACCTCCAATCTTTAGGTGGGAATCAAAGCAGAGTAAAAATAAAAAGAAAGTACATACAGAACATCTGAAGAAATCCATCTGCCCAATATAGGAACCGCAAGCTCTTCATTGTGTCCCAGCCTGTGGCTGCTGAGGACTTGCGAATAATAAAATGTCCAGAACTCTCCATGAGTCCTCCAGGTTTCTTTGGAGTTGGCAAACAGTCCACCATTTGCAGACATGGGACTGAACACTCCCGAATCCCAGAAACCAAAGAGGTCTGAGAAGAAAGGGATTCCTCATTCCTCAAGCACAGTGAGTGCAGGAGGATCCACTAGGAAGGCACACCTCACTGCTCTGAGAAAGTCCACACTGGAGAGAGGGGTTCCTGCTCACTCTCCCCTGCGGCCTGCGGAACTTGCACTGGGGAGGAGTCTTGTGGGTATCAGGGTGTGAGAAAGCGCTGAGAAAGACAGCTCCTGCACATGGGGGTCTCACGCCAGGAAGAAGTCCCACCCCTGTAGTGAGCATGGGAGGGGCCATCACAGCAGAGAAGGCCCCAGAGCGTGAGCAAGGTGGCACAGCCTCCAGCTCTGCCTCCTGGCTGGCAGCACTAGGGATTAGCACTCCTCTGCATTCAGGAGCACCGCTGGTGTGGAAGAACCTTCAGAACTGAGAGCACACAGGAGTGCAGGGAGGTCTTCTCTCTGAAGGCTACTTTCATTGGTGATCAGTGGTCCATACTGAAGAAGAGTCACGTAGGATGTAAAGAATGCATGAACAGGGCTGGGGATACGGCTCAGTTGGTAGAATACTTGCCTCTCACGCACAAGGCCCTGGGTTCAATCTCCAGCACCACAAGAAAAAGAACAGTTGGGCACAGTGGCACATACCCATAATCTCAGTGGTTTGGGAGGCTAAAGCAGAAGGACGGCAAGTTCAAGGCCAGCCTCAGCAACTTAGACTGTGTCTTAAATAAAATGGGCTGGGAATGTGGCTCAGTCTTTTTTTTTTTTTTTTAATAACTATTTTTCCACAGAAACCACTTGCCTGGTGACTGAACGGCCCATTAAAGCATCCAGCCCAGACTCAGAGAGAGTGAGAGAGGAGAGAGTGAGAGAGAGAGAGAATTTTTAATATTTATTTTTTAGTTCTTGGCGGACACAACATCTTTGTTGGTATGTGGTGCTGAGGATCGAACCCAGGTCGCACGCATGCCAGGCGAGCGCCCTACCGCTTGAGCCACATCCCTAGCCCCGTGGCTCAGTCTTTAAGTGCTCCCTGGGTTCAATCCCTGGTACCTTCCTCCTTAAAAAAAAAAAAAAAACCACGAACAAGGGACTGGCACTGGGAGGTAGCTAAGTGGTAGAGCACTTGCCAAGCATGCAAGGCCCTGGGTTCAATCCCAGCACACACAGAAAAAGAATGCAGGAAGTATTTCAGACAAGTCACACCCCATGACAGAAGGTGCACAGCTCTCATTCCACAACATCCAGACCTCAATAAGCTGCATACGCCTGGCAAGTGTTGAAGAGGTTTTTTGTTTTGTTTTTTTTACTATACTACCTCGCTCTCATCCACTTCAGGACACACTGGAGATAAGCCACGAGAATACTGAACGTCGCAGTCTTTGGGGCAAGCTCCCAACTCTTGCTTTACCAGCGTACTCACTGGGGGAAAGCCTCCTTAGGTGGTAAGTGTGGGAAGCCAGGGCTCAGTGTCTTTTCATGCCCATCAGTATTCATCCTGGGAAGAGGTCTTCAGGAGTGGAAACCTTCAGCCACAACTGGAATCTCAGGGCCCATCAAAGAATTGGCTCAGCAGAAATGAAACCCCAGAGCATCACCCTGCTAGGAAAGTTGCTAGGAAAAATAGCACCCTTAGTAATCATCAATGCTGCGCTCTGGGAGAAGTCCTGGGAGGAGGGAAGACAGGTTAAGGACATGAAGGCCTTCCTTAACATGGTAGAATTCATATAATTTCAAACCCCATGAGGGTAATGAATGGGAAAGCAGAAAAAGTTCAGCCTTTCTCAGAACTCATGTAGAAAAGAGACTGTACAAGCACACCAAGGAGCCAGGCAGATGGCACATGCCTGTAATTCCAGCAACTCTGGAGGCCAAGGCAGGAGGATCCCAAATTCAAGGCCAGCCTGAGAAACTGAGGGAGACCCTGTCTTGAGATTCTTTTTTTTTTTTTTTAAGAGAAAGAGAGAGAGAATTTTAATATTTATTTTTTATTTTTTATTTTTTTTTAAGTAGAAGGTTTTTTTTTTAAGAGAGAGTGAGAGAGGAGAGAGTGTGAGAGAGAGAGAGAGAGAATTTTTAATATTGATTTTTTTTAGTTCTCGGTGGACACAACATCTTTGTTTGTATGTGGTGCTGAGGATCGAACTCGGGCCGCACGCATGCCAGGCGATCGCGCTACCGCTTGAGCCTCATCCCCAGCCCTGTCGAGATTCTTAGTGACAAATAAAAAATGAAAAAGGCCAGGAATAGTGGCACAGACCTATAATCCCAGCGAATCAGGAGGCTGAGGCAGGATGATACCAAATTCAAGACCAGCCTTGGCAATTTAGTGAGGCCTCAAGCAATTTAGTGAGACCCTGCCTCAAAAATAAAGAATAAAAATAAAAAGGGCTGAGTTCAACCCAATACCAAAAAAAAAAAGTAAATAATAAACCCAACCAAGGTGAGGAAAGTGTCCCCTGTATTCCGTTTACTCCAAGCAGTGACTGCAAACTCTTTAGGCACAAGGCCAGGGAAGAAATACGTTAGGCTGTGTGGGCCCTACAGCTGGTTGCAGCTGCTCAACTCTGCCTATGAGATACAAAAGCAGCCACCAGCAACGTGGACCGGAAGGAGCATGGCTGGGGTCCAGTAGTGCCTTCCTTACTAAAGCAGGTGGCCAGCCAGATTTGGCCCATGGGTCCTCCTTTGCCAACCCCTGTGCTAGTGGTTTCAGGCGGGGAGTCAGACTTGCATGCAGAAGTCAGGGTCAGCATAGCAGTACCTTCCAGGCTCCCCAGCCTCATCAGAGGGTCTAGTAGAAGATGTGGGGAAGGTCCAGAGGCCTAAGTTCTGCCTTCGAGTAGCCTGAGGACTAATTCAGTTACTCAAAGGCCATAAGCTTCTATGAAAAGAGCAAGCAAATGTACTGGCTTGCGCTTGGTAAACATATTTCAAATGGTGATTTATGTGAAAAGATTCACTTTCTTCCAATAGCTGCTGCTGAGCTCTGGGCCCGCCTCCTGCCAGAGGTGAGCTCATGAGTGTCAGCCTGTGACTGCTGGTTAGAGTCATGAGGCTACATGGTTTCACCAAAGGGATTCATGAAAGTTGAATGAGGTCTCCCTTTATTTATTTATTTCAAATCCTTGAAATATTTAATTTTATTAACAAAATATTTACATTTGTGAAGACATTATTTAACCATAGTGAATATTCCAAGTTTAAAAAGCATTAGGCAAGGCCAGGTGTGGTGGTGTGCACCTGTAATCCCAGCAGCTGGGGCTGAAGCAGGAGGATCATAAATTCAAAGCCAGCCTCAGCAGTTTAGCAAGGCCCTAAGCAAATTATCAAGACCCTGTCTCAAAAATAAAAAATAAAATGGGCTGGGGATGTGGCTCACTGGTTAAGTACCCCTGGGTTCAATCTTTGGTACAAAAAAAAAAAAAGAGCTTTTAAAGCTGGACACAGTGTCACAGACCTGTAATCCCAGTAGCTCTGGAAGCTGAGACAGGAGGATGGAGAGTTCAAAGCCAGCTTCAGTAATGGCAAGGTGCTTAGCAACTCAGTGAGACCCTGTCTCTGAATAAAATACAAAATAGGGCTGGGGATGTGGCTCAGTGGTTGAATGCCCCTGCGTTCAATCCCCAGATTAAAAAAAAAAAAAGAATTAGCTTTTAAAATTTGCTAATATTTTAGAAGTAGGGAGAAGTGAGGATTCTAGCATGGAAGACTGTGAAGATGCCTGTGAGACAGGAAAACAATAGCTCTAGAGTCCAGAAGTTCAAAATCAGGGTGCCGGCAGGCCACGCTCTAAGGGCTCAAGGAGAGTCCTTAGAGCTTTTTCCAGCTTCAGCAGCTCTGGTGTTCCTGGTCTGTGGCTGTGGAAGTCTGTGCTCTGCTTCTATCTTCACATGGCCTTCTGGGTTTTTCTTCCGTATGACTGACACTGTTGGATTTGGCTCATTCAGATAATCCAGAATGATCTCATCTTGGGATTCTTAGTGATATCTGCAAACACCCTTTCTCCAGGTCAGTTCATGTTCATAGGTTGCAGAGGTTAGGATGTGGACACGCCTTGGCAGGGCACTAGTCATCCCACTCCAGTTGGTCACTCATGGAGGCAGCATGTGGAGGGGGTTCTGGAGAGAATGGGGACAGAGGGCGTGCAAACAGCACACATGTCTAGAGCTAGAGGGAAAGACTGAGCATGTGAGGAAACCAGGATCCTGTCTGCCCACCTCAGCACCCCTCACACCTGCATACTCAGGGGCAGAGGTAGAGGAAGTGGGGACTTGAATTATAAGACTCCTCTTATATAGCTTTTGTAATGATCTTTCTGGAATCCACAATTGCAGTTGCTCCAGGGTCTTTAGGTATTTAAAGGCTACAGGAACTTGGTTGTCAGTAGCGTGGGGATGGCATGGCCAAGGCCAGTGGGCGGGAGGTAGAAGGGAACAAACTTGCCATGCCAAGCTGCTGTCTGCTTGGCCCCCTCCCATACCTAGAAGCTTCTGGCTGCTCTGCACTGCCGGCTTCTGTCCCCGAGGCCTTGACAGAAGCAGGGCTACTTCCCCTGCTGAGGCAGCCCTCCATAAAACATTAGTTACAGCCCTCCCTCTAGCACCCTCACATTTTCCACATGAAGTTTGTCCAAAGGCAGCTGAACCCCAACCATCCCCAGGCTTCCAGGAGAAAGCAGAGGCTCTTCCTTTTGAATGCAGGGCAACCACATTAGGCTTGGCATCAAGCCCAGATCCCTGATGGCAAAAGCCCACTCCAGCTCTTGTCTGCATAGAATTTCTTAAACAAGGACTCAAATAGGTGGTGTGCTTTGGGGAACAGTGTTGAGTTCATCTCATCCCTTGAACAAAAAGTAATGGAAGGAAGATCTTAGGAAGGAGGCCTTGGCCAGAGTAGGCCGGGTTTCCATATGCCCTTTCTGTATGTAGCCCAAGCCTGGATGCCAGAAGAGGGACAGCACCCGAGGGGAGATGTTCAAGGGAATGTCTTTTAAGGCTTAATTTAGGCCTGGTG
Source organism: Ictidomys tridecemlineatus (assembly GCF_052094955.1). Classification (NCBI taxonomy): domain Eukaryota; kingdom Metazoa; phylum Chordata; class Mammalia; order Rodentia; family Sciuridae; genus Ictidomys; species Ictidomys tridecemlineatus. Next base: position 116,833,846 of record NC_135484.1, read on the forward strand.
CCATGGCGCATGCTTGGAATCCCAGCAACTCAGGAGGCTGAAGCAAGAGGACTGCAAGTGCAAAACCAGCCTCAGCCAATTAGTGGGGCGCTAAGCAACTCAGTGAGACCTTGTCTCTAAAAAGGCTGGAGATGTAGCTCAGTGGTTAAGTGCTCCTGGCTTCAATCCCCCGCACCAAAAAAATAAATAAATAATTTACACCTGGCTTTTTCAAAAAGGCTCTCCTTGATATACACACCCCCAAATGACTTGGGCCTCCTACTTTTCCATCACACTGTGTCTATCACCACCCTCCGAGGGCAGCTCCATGACAGGGTCACAGGAAGCAGACAGCTGAAACTCCAGACCCTATTTCTTGTGTTCTGACGAAAGATTCGAAGTCAGACACCAAAAGTCATGCAGAGGACTTTATTATAAGTGAAAGTCAGGTGACACTAAAATAAAAGTGAGGCTTAAACAAATAGCACTCTCAAGGGAGAAAGCGGGCCCTAACCAGGCAGAGAATGACAAAAGGAGACAGTGCTGTCCCCAGTTGATGTTTACCAGGAGAACTGGGGACCACCTTCAGTACTCTTTGACAGTCAGGCGTTCAACCCCTCCTTCACGTCGGGCGGTTGAGGTTTTCCTTAGTTGGTCTTCTCTGGAACTGTCATGGTGGCCGTCCTGTTTAGGGGGGCTTCATCTACAAGTCAATCCCATGTTCGTGTGAGCCCTGGGGTCAGTAGCTGGTCAGAAGTTACCTTAGTGTCTGTGCCACTAAAGGAATCTTCCTCAGAGCCATAGTTTCTAGCTTCACACCAACGTCAAAGGACCCTGTCAAAAGTTAGTGCCCACCTCAAGTCCCCAGAGGAGGCAGTGAGTGCCACGTTTCCTCCCTATGATTATTTCTCCATTGGTTTGCCTCCTGGGCCTCTTTTGTCACACAGCAGTCACTGGCTACTTCCCAGTTCCTCCCCTTCCCTTTTCCTTCCTTCTTTGGCCAAACCCTAGCTGAAAAGCTACAGGGGCTGGCAGGGAGCCCAACGCCAGCATAAGCCCGTCCCTCCCACTCTGTCCTCCCACCAGTAGGAGAACTTGAAACCATCTGATGGAAGCAGACATTTCCACTCACCCTGTAACCAGCTGTTCCTTGGGAAGTGCTTGTGCACATGCATTGTTCTGTGGATAAGATGGACCAGGCTGTTTCTCAGGTTTTGTTGGAGATAGGATTACTATCCATCTCCAAATAAGAGATGGCCCCCTTTCTATGTTATTACCTCTCCAGTTTGACATTTCTTTTTTTCTTTTTTTTTTGGGGGGGGGGTACCGGGGATTGAACTCAGGGGCGCTTGACTACAGAGCCAGATCCCCAGCCCTATTTTGTATTTTATTAGAGATAAGGTCTCACTGAGTTGCTTAGCTCCTCATGGTTGCTGAGGCTGGCTTTGAACTCTCAATTCTCGCGCCTCAGAGATTACAGGTGTGTGCCACAGTGCCCAGCGACCCTTCTAAATAAACATTTTGTAATTGGAAAAAAATATTGAAAAATACATGAGGGGCTGGGGTTGTAGCTCAGTGGTAGAGTGCTTGCCTAGCATGTGTGAGCACTGGGTTCAGTTCTCAGCACTGCATATCAATAAATAAAATAAAGGTCCACTGACAACTAAAAAATTTAAAAAATTCATGAGCATTGTTTACTAATCATTAGTTAGCAGTGTTTTTTGTAAGTAGAGTTTTCAGGATAAGGGTTTTGCTCAGCTGATCTTTTCATGGTCTATTTCCTTTGAAATTTGAGTTTGACACATTAAAAACAAAAGTCCACATGGGCCAGACACGGTGGCACATGTCTGTAATCCTAGCCACTCTGCAGGTTGAGGCAGGAAGATCATAAATTCAAGGCTAACTTGGACAATTCAGCGAAACCCTGTCTCAAAACAAAAAATTAAAAGGACTGGGGATGTTACTGAAGACTTGGTCCTTGCCCCTGTTATTGCTAATCCAATAACAAGGACACGGTTTTGAGGAAAAGGAAAAACAAATTTTATTGCTTTGCTAGCAAAGGAGAAATACAGGGGATTTCTGTCCCAGAGGCTGTGATTCTGCCCATCAAGGGGAGCAGGGCTTTTTATTTTATTTATTTATTTATGGTACCAGGGATTGAACCCAGGGGTGCTTAACCACCGAGCCACATCCCCAGCCCTATTTTATATTTTATTTAGAGACAAGGTCTCACTGAATTGCTTAGGGCCTTGCTAAATTGAGGAGGATGATTTTCAACTGGTGATCTGCCTGTCTCAGCCAGTTTAGCAGTGTTTTTTTAAAAGAGGTGATTCAAATGCTGCATTCCACATGTTTGTTGTGTTTGGAGTTGCAATTCACTCGTTAATTTGGGAGGTAGTCATTTCTGAGATTTTCTGGTGCCACCTCCAAAGTCTGAATTACTTTGTTCCAGTGGTGGGTGTGTCCTCAAGGACAGATAACTCAGGATGAGGAAGAAAATTAATCCTGCTTCCCCAGAGATTAGGGAACAGGAGAGATTAGGGAGAAGGAGGGAGAGAGGAAGAGAAAGAAACATGTCTTTTTAAAAAATAAGTTGTAGTGGCAGAGCAGCAAGGGCTATATTCAGGGCCTAATGTGGACCGCTGTTTTAGAGATGCAGTTCAATGGTAAACACTTCTGGGTTCAATCCCCAGTACCTGGGTGGGGGTGGGGGTGGAGGGTAGAGGGATGTCCATACTGTTTTGTAAAGCACAGATTTAAAACATTTTTCTTTCTTTCTTTTTTCCTTGCCAGGCACAATGTGCACACCCGGGGACTGGGGAGGCTGAGGCAGGAGGATGGCAAATTTGAAGCCAGCCTCAACAATTTTTTTTAATATTTATTTTTTAGTTGTAGTTGGACACAATACCTTTATTTATTTATTTATTTTTATGTGGTGCTGAGGATCGAAACCAGGACTTCACACACACTAGGGGAGTGCTCTACGGCTAGACCACAACCCCAGCCCCAGCCTCAGCAATTTAGCAAGGCCCTAAATAACTTAATGAGACCCTATCTCAAAATAAAAAATAAAAAGGACTGGAAATGTGTCTCAGTGGCTAAGCGTCCCTGGGTTCAATTCCTAGTACCAAGAAAAAAGAAAAGTAATTTCTTTCTAATCAGCTTTTTTTTTTTTTTTTCTTTTTTCTTTTATATGATACCAGGGATTGACTCAGGGCCTCGCTCATGCTAAACAATCACTGAGCTACACACCCGCCCTCAGGTAGGCTTTTAAAAATTAAAACCTGGGCTGGGATGTGGCTCAAGCGGTAGAGCACTCACCTGGCATGCGTGCGGCCGGGGTTCGATCCTCAGCACCACATACCAACAAAGATGTTGTGGCTGCCAAAAACTAAAAAATAAATATTAAAAATTCTGTCTCTCTTAAAAAAAAAATTAAAACCTAATTGGGATGGAAAAGCTGAAAGGGTATGTATCCTTAGAATATTTGAGAAGTATCCACCTTATTTTCTTCTTTTTTTAAAAAAAAAAAAACATTTTGTTTTAGTTGGACACAATACCTTTGTTTTATTTTTATGCGGTGCTGAGGATCGAACCCAGTGCCCAGTTCATGCTAGGCGAGCACTCTACCGCTGAGCCCAGCCCCAGCCCCTCCGCCTTATTTTCAAGGTGTAGCAATTGCAAATGTTGCTGAAAACTTGGTCCTTGTGTCTGATGCCAATCCATAAGCAAGGACAAGGTTTTGAGGAAAAAGACAGTTTATTGCTTTGTTAGCAAAGGAGAAACACGGGGGACTCCCGTCCTAAAAGCTGTGATTCTGTTCATCCACAGGAACTGGGGGGGAATTGGCTTTTAAATAGTTGATTCAGAGAAAATGAGATTAGGGAACAGAGATGCAGAAGAAGCTTAGGGAAAAGAAGATCAGGGGGAAGTTTAGAAAGAAAAAGATCAGGAAGGAGAAGTTTAGGGAAAAGAAGATTTGGGGAAAAGAAAAAGTGTAAGTTTCAGCGCCACCAGGGAGGTACTGAAAGCATCAAGTGACCCCTGTTACACAAAGGTTTTTCCCCTCAGGGATGTGTATTTGCTATTTCTGAAGGGAGGATGTGTCCCACAGCCAGTCACTTGGGGACTTGTTTCCAGAAGTGGAGTTTGGAGATGACCGGGTCTGTGAAGAGACCAACCTCTTCGATGTGATGCGACCTTTTGGGGACCTGGCAGTTTAATGCTTCAGTACCCTGTCACCCTCCACACAGAACACTAAGTATGTACCAGAAAATAAAAAGGAACGGTACCCTGTATTTGTAGGCATTTTAGAAGAAGGGAAATTCTTGAAATGAGAACAGACTTTGTGTAAGAAAACTTTGTTTCATCTTTTTTTTTTTTTTTTTGTGGAGCTGGAGGTTGAACCCAGGGCCTTGTGGCGCAAAGCAAGCACTCTACCAACTGAGCTCTATCCCCACCCCTCCTTCAGATTCTTTGATCCTTTTTTTATGCCCCACTTTTTAAACTCTTTTACGTACTTGAATTTCAATTGTATTGTTAAGGTAGGTAACTTCCACTGTAGGTTTCCTGCGGCTTGATAGAGACATTTTGGGATTCAAGACTTCAATGGACATGTCGTAGTTTGGTGGAGACTGCGCTGGCTGTGAATGAATGATTGGCTGAGGACAGACTGACCGACGTCTGCTTTCTGCACGTGGCCATAATGCAGCCCCTTCGGGTCGGCCCTGGTGCAGGGAGTGATCCCGAGGGCGCACTCAGCCCGGGGACCTCAAACACCGGAGAACTCACGGTCTGAGCGCCCCCTGCCGGACATCTTGGGGGTGACATGCCCCCGTGGGTGCGGGCACCCCAGTACCCCCCCACCCCCCCCACCCCCAGCCAATGAGCTACCGTCAAGGAGCAGCGCAGGGAGGAAGGGAAGGAGAGGCCGGGCTGGGGCGAAGGAAAGCAAGTAAGAAGTTTCTCACGTTGGAGGACAGGCGGGAAGGTCTTAAGAAATAGGAGGGAAGCCTCCGATTTGTACTGAAAATCGAACCCAGGGGCGCTTTACCACCAAACCACATCCCCAGTCCTTTTTGTCCTTTTTGTGTTTTGAGACAGGGTCTCATTAAATTGCTCAGGGCTTCGCTAATTTTGCTGAGGCTGGCTTTGAACTTTCAATCCTCCTGCCAGCCTCCCGCATCGCTGGGATTACAGGTGCGTGTTACCGCGCCTGGCTGGGAAGCCTGATTTAAAAAACAAAACCCTCCCCGCATCCTCCAATAGCCAGAGGACCCCGGGGACCAGGGGTGGGGGTTCAGGGAGTGATCCCTGAAGGCGGAGGGCGGGCTGGGCGGCGCAGAGCGGTTCCTCCACCCGCAAACTGCAGGCAACAGAGGCTTCAAGACTCTGGAGAAGCAGGTTGATGTGCTTTGAAACCCGCTGGGGTGTGAGAGATAATATCCATAAAATCCAGAATTGCTAGAAAGCCATAGACGTGCTTCTCCAAATTGCTGAAAATAGAAAACAGGGAGTGAAATTAATAGTGCTGGGGATGAGAGAAATAGGGCCTGTGAGCATGTCTTCAAAACTAGAAAATAAGAATCACATCTGAACACCTCACACTGCAGGTGCTGAACTAAGCGATTTGTACTTATTATTTCATTTCACGCTCATAAAAACCTACAGAGGTGGGTATTATAGTATTACACAGTATTACAATCTTGCCTTATTAGTGAGGAATCGTTTTTTCTGGTGCTGGAAATTGAACCGAGGGGCTGGCATGGTGCTCTATCTACCACTGAGACACATCCTCAGCCCTTTTTCTTTGATTTTGAGACAGGGGCTCACTAAATTGCTGAGACTGGCCTGGAACTTGTGATCCTCATGCTTCAAAGCTGCTGGGATTCGGGATGGGCACCACTGTCCGCTGTTAGCTGAAGAAATCCCCTTAATGGCTTTGTAAAAGTGTCCACTTTATGCTTTGAATATAACCCTTGCTGCTCTGCCACTCCAATTTATTTATTTATTTATTTATGGTGGTTTTTTTTTTTTTTTTTGTCTTTTTTGGAACTGGGGGGTTGAACCCAGGGCTTTGCGAATGCAAGGCATACGATTTGCCACTGAGCTACATCCCAACCCATCCAATTTATTTTTAAAAGGACACGTTTCTTTCTCTTCCTCTCTCCTTCCTTCTCCCTAATCTCTCCCCCTCCCTAATCTCAGGGGAAACAGAATTACCTTTCTTTCTCATCCAGGGCAGAGTTATCTGTCCTTGAACACACACCCACCAGAAAAAAGGAAGCAATTCAGACTTTGGTGCTGGCACCAAATATCTAAGATCTAAGAAGGATATAAGAAATGACTATTTCCCAAATTAAATGAATTACAATTCTGACAGAGAACATGTAGAATGTAGCCTTTGAATCACCTCTTTAAAAGCCCCCTGTTCAGCTGGGTGAAGGGAAAGCGAGGAACACAGAGATACACTTGAGAGTTGATTAGTCAGAGCTGACAAATAAAGACCATGTCTCTATAGGAGAGAGGCAAAACAGGCTTGGGTTCCGGGACTTTTATGGAGCAGGCTCAGGAATCAGAGGGGTCTGGTCCTAAAGCAGGCGTTGGCGGTCGGATTGCAGTGAGGGAGTGGTGAGTCTTTCTCAGAAACAGACTTTTCCTTAAAATGGTGGTTATCACTTAAGATGGCCGTCCAGATGCTAAGCAAAGACCTTATACTGGGCACGGTGGCACACGCCTACAATCGCTTGGATGGCTGAGGCAGGAGGATGGGGGGATCAAAGCCAGCCTCAGCAAAAAGCGAGACCCTAAACAAAATAGGGCTGGGGATGTGGCTCAGAGGTTGAGTGCCCCTGAGTAACCAAAAAAAAAAAAACCCCTCTCTCCCTGATGGGCAGTATCACAACCTCTGGAACAGGAGTCCCCTGTGCTTCTCCTTTGCTAGCAAAGCAATAAACCTTTTTCCTTTTTCTCAAAACCGAGTCCTCTTTATTGGATTGGCACTGGGGACAAGGACTGAGCTTCCGTAACAGCTTGTCCAGTCACCTGGCTGAACCCAGCTCTAGCTGTTAAGGAATGAATCACTAGGCCAGTGCCCGTCAAGTTTGGGGGTGGGGAGACTGGGAATTTAACACAGAGGCATATTACCATTGAGCTACATCCCCAGCCCTTTTTATTTTTTATTTTGAGACAAGGTCTCCCTAAGTTGCTTAGGACCTTGCTGAGTAGCTGAGACTGGCCTGAAACTTGTGATCCTCTAGCCTTTGCATCCCAAGTCACTGGGATTACACCACACTTGACAACATCAAACTTTTTTGACTAAGATCCACAGTAAGATATACATTTAGATAATCCATTTCGTGTGTGCGCGCGAGTATAAAATTTGCAACTGAAAGGAAAATTTCATGAGACAACATTTACCCTTACTACCTCACTGATTGTGTTTGAGTGTGCGCATGCATGTGCCCTGGGGATTAAGCCCAGGGCCTGGCATAACTAGGCATGAGGTTTATCACTTCACTCAGCCAAACCCAGCTTTCTTTTATTTAAAAAGAAGTGTTGCTCACGACCCACTAAGTTCTTTTCAGAGTGCAGTTCCGGGACAGGACCTCACAGGTGCAGAAACACACTACTCTGCTTACCACCTCTGGCTGTGGAGACCAAGGGTGTGGACTCATAGAGCTTTACCCGACTCCTCTGAATTGCTGAGCTTGAAGGGCAAACAGTCACTTCCTATAACAGTAAGGGCTCTCAGAGCACCCTGAATCTCCTGGTCCTGATGAACAGTATTCAGCCTGATGAGAATTTGTCTTGGAGATCTTCAGGGAAGTGCCACAAGTGAAACTAGCAATGACTTGTGAACAAACTGTTAATAAGCACCCATAAAAGGGAACTGCATGCATTCACAAGGAACAATTGGCACCAGACTGACTTCTTTCCTGTTTGAAATACACATGCACATGACATGCACCTCTGAAATTCAACCAAGTGCTGAACTAATTTCCTGATTACAAGCCCTAAGGACAACTTGGGAATGTGCGAGGCTTGTGGTTAAGGGCTCTCATCCCTGGTTGACTGCCTATCCCAAACAGGTCTCAAGAGAGACAATCCATGAGGGTGTGCTTTGTAAACAAATGCCCTCAAAAGTGGGATTTATAATTTATATCGTGCAGTTCCTGTATCTGTCTCCTCTGTTAGACTGTGACCCCCCTGAGGATAGAGAACTTATTTGTTTGCCACCTTTGTATTCCCAGCACTTACCCCAGAGTTGGTCATTTAGATGCTCCAAAAGAAATGTGGGAGGAATGTTATCATTAATTGATGAACATTTGCCTGGTAGAGGACTTCCAGAACAATCTACAGCTCTGCCTTCATGCTCTCGTGTTTAGCATTCTTACCAGCTACTTGGACATGGAAATGGATGACATATTTATCAAAGTTTCAGGTGGCAGAAAACTGGGACAGCCAAAGTACTGGATGACAGAATCAGGGTCCAAAAATAACTTTGCAGCCTGGAATGGTGGGCTGAACCAAGATGAAAAATGTTAGAGATCCTTTCTGCCTTTCAATCTAAAACAAATCCCTGTGCACAGGGTGAGGGGTATGTGACTTAATGGCGAAACATGTGAGGGCCTTGTGGTTTTCATTGGAAATCAGTGACTGAGGCAGAAGTGTGGTAGGCTCAGCGGCACTGCAGACAGACTGAAAATACATACTCAGTGAACAAAAGACAGAAGTCAGAGTCCCTCTACTTTAGTGCAGGTCAAAGGACCCTGGAAGAACCAACTGGCTTTGAACCACCATGTCAACAACTTGCAAACTTTCTAGAGGACAGAGGTGTGTAGAATTTGCCTGCATCAATATTAAGGATTGCTTGAACTGGGGTTTTGGCTCAGCGGTAGAGCGCTTGCCTAGCATGTGTGAGGCCCTGGATTCAATCCTCAGTATCACATAAAAATAAATTTTAAAAAATAAAGGTATTGTGCCCATCTACAACTAAATTATTTTTAAATTACGGATTTCTGTTCAGTAAAGGACACTCTAAAAGTATTCCTAGACAATAAACTAGGAAGAGATATTACATAAAACCAATGCAATTTATATCTGGAGTATTTAAGGAACACTGGAAAAATGAACAAGAGAAAGGCAGGAAACCAGGAGAGGAAGGGCAAGGAGGATGAGCAGGCATTACCCAGAAGAGGAGCTTGAATGGCTACCAACAGAGGAGGAGATGCTGGGACTCACAACTAATCAAAGAAATGCAAATTAAAACAACAGGACTTCCTTTCTCCAATATTAACTGTGGCAAGCAACACTCCTGCTGAATACAATTAAATAAGCTGAATAGAATGTTGAAGACATCCTCTGTACAGAATTGACAAGGTAGAAGAGCAACTGGAATCAAGGGAGGGAAGAGCCCAGAGCTGCTCACAAACAAGACCCTTTGCCCACTAAGGGAGAGCTGTACCTCCTTCTGATGGTCTCTGGAGGTGAATGGTCTGCATGGCACACAGCTGGGAAGTCTGATAGGACATCCCCATTCCCCCTGTAAACTCAATTTAAGCAGAAACAAGTGGACCACCTGCCTGATTTATGTCCAGGTTCTAGGCCTGGGTAACCCAGGGAACCCAAAACTTGACTTTGGATAGTGCTCCCCAGCTCCTGGTCAATGTAAATACAAATTCTCTCTGAAGGAAAGTATTCATCCTGGCCCTCAAATTATTCATATATATATATATATATATATATATATATATATATATATATATATTTTTTTTTTTTTTTTTTTTTTTCCCAAACATAATGCCCAGCATACAATCAAAGATGCCTAGAGGCACAAGGGAATTAGGCCCTGGCCACTGTCCTGTAATCCCAGTTTCTGTAACTGCTAGACGTCCAGTCTGACACCTGGGGCAGGGGTGGGCAGAAGACTGTGTGGCCACTAGGAGCTTTGTGCCCCAGAATCCAGGGATTGCATGAGTGGGTGAGAATGTGGGTATATCTGTATGCTCCAAGAGTGCTTGAAAGTCCTCCCTGCCAGAGCTAATCGGAATTTGGAATAAGATTTTAAGTTTCAAAAGGTATTTTTAAAGTGGGGCCAAGTTTTCTTTCTTTCTTTTTTTTTTTTTTTAAAGAGAAAGAGAATTTTAAAAAAATATTTATTTTTCAGTTTTCGGTGGACACAACATCTTTATTTTATGTGGTGCTGAGGATCAAACCCAGCGAGTTACTGCTTGAGCAGCCCCCAAGTTTTCTTTTCTTTCTTTTGGTGCTGTTCTTTTCTTTCTTTCTTATGGTGCTGGGGATTGAACCCAGGGCCTTGTGCATGCAAGGCAGGAACCCTACCAACTGAGCTGTATCTCCAACCCCCTTTTCTTTTTTTTAAAGTTACCTAAACTGGCCTCAAACTTGTGACACCTTTCTTCAGTCTCCTGTGTCTCTGGGATTATAGGTGTGCACCATGCACGGCAAAAGGGCCACTTTTTCTAATTTGCACAAAGGCATCCTATGGCTTAGTGACAGTCCTATAAATATTTTATGTATTTGGAACTATCTGATATGGACTATAAAATAACTAGGTCCATTGTTTTAAATAAATAAGTTGAGAGCTGGGCACAGTGCCACAGCACAGGGCACATGCCACATGCTTATGATCCCAGTAACTCGGGAGGCTAAGCAGCAGAATCACAAGTTCAAGGCCAGTCTCAGGGGGGCTGGGGATGTGGCTCAGGCGGTAGTGAGCTCGTCTGGCCCAGGTTCGATCCTCAGCACCACATACAAACAAAAAGATGTTTTAGTTTTCACTGAAAACTAAAAAAAAAAAATTAAAAAATTCTGTCTCTCTGGCTGGGGATGTGGCTCAAGCGGTAGGGCGCTCGCCTGGCATGCGTGCGGCCCGGGTTCGATCCTCAGCACCACATACCAACAAAGATGCTGTGTCTGCCGAGAACTAAAAAATAAATATTAAAAATTCTCTCTCTCTCTCTCTCTCTCTCTCTCTCTCTCTCTCTCTCCTCTCTCTCTCTCCTCTCTCTCTCTTTTAAAAAAAAATTCTCTCTCTCACAACTCAATCATTTCTCTACTCTGAACCTTCTTGCATTGTCTCACATGTGAGCTTTAAAAAAAAAAAAAAAAAAAGGCCAGTCTCAGTAATTTAGTAAGACACTCTCTCAAAATAAAACATAAAATGGACTGTGAAGGTAGCTCAGTGTTGCAGTGCTTCTGGCTTCAATCCCACCCGCCCCCTAAAAAAAAGGCATTTTACTTATATTTTTTACTTATATTTTTTTAGAAGCATCAAAATAATTTTATATATTTGTTATAGAAGAAATAATTCATATTATATGACATGGCTGTTTTAGAAAAATAAAAAGCTTTTATAATTTCTTTTCTTTTTTTTTTTTTTGGCAAATGGTGTAGGTCTCCTCAGAGTCTGGTAAAAGTAAATGCACAGCCAAAATATAAAACTGACCAATTAGTTGGAGTGAGTTCATTTCCCAGTGACTCTGATTATTTGTAGCATCTATTTTTGCTAAATACATTAACAATAATTTTTCCATGTTTGGATACGTTTGCAAAGTTAATGTTTATCTTTAATTATTTAGTTACTTACTTAATGGCATTAAAATGTTTGTAAGGGCCACCCAATGTAATCCCAGATTACTAAGTAGAGGCAGGAGGGCGGCAATTCCAGGCCAGCTGTAGCAATGTATTTTTTTTCCCCTGAGACACAGAGTCTGGCTAAACTGCCAAGACTAGGCTTGAATTTGCAATCCTCCTGCCTCAGCTTCCTGAGTCACTGGGATTACAGGTGTGAGCCACCACAGCAAGGCCAGTCTTGGCAATTTCGTGAAACCCTGAGTCAAAATTTAAAAAATAAAAAAGGGTTAGGGATGTAATTAATTACTAACATCCCCCTGGGTTCAATCATTAGTTTAAAAAAATTATTTTTTTGAGGCCTTACAATAAAATGTAACCTATTGCCAAATCTGAGATGCAAAGATCACATGTTAAATTAATATCAAATAACAAGCACTCCCTTTTTAATTTATTTAATTTAATTAATTTATTTATTTATTATTTTTTTTTGTGTGTGTGGTACTGGGGATTGAACCCAGGGCCTTTTGCATGCAAGCAAAGCTATATCCCCAGCCCCAATGAGCATTCACTTTTTAATGCAAAATTGATTAAATCAATAGATCCATACCACTACTATATTTTACATTCATACCTACACTTTATATAGTGAATTGAATTTATCTTATTAAAATCAGATCCCTTTGCTCCAAATATTAGATGCAATTTATACTGATAATATGTAAAACAATTTGCAATTCCTGAACATCTCTGCCTTATCTCTGGAAAATGATCATTGGAAGAAGATTTCCATAGGTGAGTGGGGCCCGCCCAGAACCTCACACCCCAAGTGGGCCCACCCGGAAGCCTGTCTGGAACTGCAAAACAAAAGAGATTGCCTGCTGAAGTGCATTGTCACAAATCAGTTGGCTTTAATGTTTTCTGATTTGTTGGTGTAAAACTGTTTATATTGAGGGCACATTAACAAACTCCTTACTTATTAAGGGATTAAAATTACACTGGCTTGCCTTGCTGCATTTGGAATACTCAGCTCAGATACATTTTTATTAGATTCTGGAAGCTCTAGGGGTTTCTCCTAAGTATACTGCTTGCTAATTGCCTTTTTTGTACATAAACAAAATCCCAAATTGGAAAAATGAAGGAAAATAGAGAACTAAAATTTCTCTACTTAAAATGAAATTCTTCTCTAGTTTTATGTATCCTTTTTCTCCCTTTCCATTAACTATTTAACACATTTTATGATGCATGGGGGTAATTGGCTGATTTAAAATTAAACCTGGGAAAAAATATGTATGTGATCCAAACAATGGCTTCCTCCTCGCCGCCCAATAGTTCTGAGGGCTAGTGGGATGCGTTTGAAAGAGTATGGACTTTACAATCATTCAGACCTGGGTTTTAAATGGGGTATCCCAATTAGTTATAAATTAATGAACTTCTTGCAGTTTCTGCTTTGTAAAAAGGGAATATCACTTCTTTGTGGTTGTCAGGATGGTTAAAGATAACATGAGCAGCTGGGTGTGGTGGCACACACCTGTGTAATCCCAGTGATTTGGGAGGCCAAGGCAGGACAATTATAAGTTCAAAGCCAGCCTCGGCAATTTGTCAAGAACTTGTCTTAAAATTAAAAAAATTTTGGTCTTGGGATGTAGCTCAGTATTAGAGCACCCCTGAGTTCAGTCCCCAGTACAAAAGAAAGGAAGAAAAGTAACTCAAGGTCAGCCTGGACTATTTGATGAGACTCCCCCCTTATTAAAATAAAACATAAAAAGTGCTGGGGGTGAATGTAGCTCAGTGACAGAGTGCCTCTGGGTTCAATTCCCAGTACCCAAGGGGGAAAAAAGAAGATGACATGAGTAAAGAACATGGCATTAATATTATACCCTATGGGTTTATTGTTGTTGTTGTTTTGAATTGAACCCAGGGGTGCTCTACCACTGAGCCACATCCCCTGTTGAGAGCCACAGCCAAAGGGGCCCCAGCAAACTTCCAGCTGCCAGCAAACTTCCAGCTGCCGGCTGATGATTGGCTCACAGCGGCCCCAGCAACATCTAGCTGATTGGCTCCTCTGCGGTGATGTTCATTGGGCTGTTTCCCTGCCCTTCAGACTGCCAGCTGATGATTGGCTCACAGCGGCCCCAGCAACATCTAGCTGATTGGCTCCTCCACGGAGCTGCTCATTGGGGGACTTCTTTGGCTTTGCCCACGCAACCCAGCCAATCGGCCTCAAGAGCAGGAGGATCGTGGGAGGTGGTGAGGCTTGTGTGGGGGAAGAGGCTTGTGGAAACCGGTGGTGGCAGTTGGGCTCTGAGGGTTTTTTCCCCTGAGGAGCTGTTTTGTTTGGCGTTTGTAGTTCTAAAAATAAAGTTAGTTTCTTTTGACAAGTGGCTCCTGAATTGTGCCCAGCCAGACTGCGGCATTTGGTGGCTCGCACGGGGAGCGACTGAGGGTAAGTAAACTGCTCGCCCCTGAGGGCAGGGCGAGAGGATGGGTAGCCATTTTAAGATTCCTCTTTTGTTTTGCTTCACTTTTGTTTTAACTTTCCTGTCCCTGGAGATGAGTGAGAGGGAAGAAAAACCGCTCACATTTGAGGAAAAACTATTTGTGTCTGAGGAACAGATAGGGAGAAAGGACGGATGCATATGTCAGGAGGATAGAAAGGCTGATATAATGATTTTGTGTGGTTCCATTTTTATTGCATTCTGTCTCGGTTTTGTTTGGCATCATCTTGTTGGGTTGTATTATAGTAGAAATATGGGATCAGCAATTAGGAAAAAACAAACCGAAAGAGTGTTAAGTAAATTGTTAGAGCAAGGAGGCTTCCCAGTAAAATCAAGAGCAGTCAAGGCATACGTTGATATGATACAAAAATGTAGTCCATGGCTTTTTAAGGAGGAGTTGTTCGATATATCACAATGGAACCTTCATGGTGAAGATTTAAAAAGAATAGAAAAGAACAACCCAGGGACTCTGCCAGTTGGCACATTGCCATTGTGGACGAATGTATCTGGTTTGCTTAGTCCAAAGCCTTCAGTTCAGACAAAGGTAGAGGAAGGAGAAGACATATTGATTCAAGTAAAAGAGAAGGTCTCTCAAGTTAGTCAGAAAGAGGAAAAGATTCAAGTACAAGAGAAGGTCTTTCGAGCTAGTGAGACAGAGGAAGGAAGTTTAGAGCAGAAAAAGCCATCAGGGGAAAAGTTACAACAGGAGACTGCTAATAACACCTTTCTATCAGAGAGCGAAAGTGTCCAACCAACAGCACCACCTCTACAGGAGACTGCTACTAACAGCATTCTATCACCAGAGGGCATAAGTGTCCAATCAACAGCACCACCTCCATATGCTAGGAGACCCCCAACCCCCGCAGTTGATAGTTGGGATCCTGAGACAGGATCTCAAGTATGCCCTGTATTTGAGGTAGGAGGGCAGCGAATTCACCAGGGTTTAAATTTCAAATCAGTGAAGGAGCTAAAAGAGGCTGTAACAACCTGTGGTCCTCAAGCACCCTTCACTGTAAGCTTGGTCGAATCCATTACCAACTTAAGCATGACGCCAGCAGATTGGGCTAATATGTGTAAAGCTGTGCTAAATGGAGGACAATACCTGTTATGGAAGGTTGCCAATGAGGAATTTTGCAAGGAGACAGCTAGTCAAAACGCAGCAGCTGGTTATCCTCAGAGAAATCTAGATATGTTGTTAGGAAAGGGACCTTATGAGGATCGGCAGCAACAAAATGCATATGATCCTGGTGTATATTCACAAATTGCTGTAGATGCAGTTAAGGCATGGAAGACTTTACAAGGACATGGAGGTGTACAAGGTCAATTATCTAAGATAATACAAGGAGCTAATGAACCTTACGCTGAATTTGTAGATAGGCTTATTCAAACAGCTACCAGAGTTTTTGGGAATACAGAACAAGCAATGCCATTAATAAAACAACTGGCTTATGACCAAGCGAATCGTTGGTGCAGAGATATCATTAGACCATGGAAACAGGAAGATTTAAACACATATATTAAATTATGTAGAGACATTAATGAACAAGAGCAAGTCATGGCAGCTGCAGTAAAACAGGCTTTAGATGCCAGAGACATTAATGAACAAGGGCAAATTGTGGCAGCTGCAGTAAAACAGGCTTTAGATGCCAGAGACATTAATGAACAAGGGCAAATTGTGGCAGCTGCAGTAAAACAGGCTTTATATGCCAGGCCAAGAACATGCTACAATTGTCAACAAACAGGACATTTTAAAAGGAATTGCCCCATAGGAGGAGGGTTTAACAAAACTAGGTATCAAACAAGTAGAATACCGGGTATTTGCCCACGATGCCATAGAGGGAGACATTGGGCTAATGAATATTGTTCTCAAACCACCATAGAGGGTACTCCATTATCAAAAAACGAACAAGGACAAGGTGTTTATCCACAATATCATGGACAAAGGCATCGGGCTCCGTTGCCAAAAAATGGACAGGGGGCCCCAATGCTCCGGGGCCCCAAACCACAAATATACGGAGCACTGGAGGAACCCAGCAACCCCAGCAACCCCATCAGGGCAGTGCCCAGGACATCAGATCCCTCATCAGACAAACCAGAGGGAGCGCAGGGTTGGACATCTGCGCCTCCACCAAATCAGTACTAACTCTAGAGATGGGAGTTCAATTCATTCCCACAGGGGTAAAAGGACCTCTTCCCAAAGGAACAGTAGGCTTATTATTGGGACGCAGCTCTTCTACTCTAAAAGGACTTTTGATAAGTCCTGGGGTAATTGATCCTGATTATGAAGGTGAAATAAAAATTATAGCCAGTTCTCCAAAGGGTATATCAATAATTTCACCAGGAGATAGAATAGCACAGTTACTAATAATACCAAGCCTACATGATAAATTTTCCAGTCATGCTGTAGAAAGAGGTTCCAAGGGATTAGGCTCCACATGTGTAGATTGGGCTATGCTTTCTTTAAATTTAGATTCTCGCCCCATGCTAAAACTAAATATTCAAGGACATGAATTTAATGGGCTACTGGATACAGGTGCAGACCTTAGCATTATCTCTCATCAAGAATGGCCAAAACATTGGCCATTACAACAAGCCACTCAAACGCTTCGAGGCCTAGGAGTGGCAACTAATCCCGATAGAAGTGCAATGGTATTAGATTGGAAGGATCCTGAAGGATGTGAAGGAACTATACAGCCGTATGTATTGGATCATCTTCCCGTAAATTTATGGGGACGAGATGTCCTAGATCAATTAGGTTTGACATTAACAAATAATATCAATCAAAATGCACCCACTATTATGGCTAGACAAGGTTTTAGGAAAGGAAAAAGATTAGAAAAACAAGAAGAAGGTATAGCAGCACCAATACAAATAGATCAAGGAACAGACAGACATGGGTTGGATTTTCACAAAGGGCCACTGAGACAATAAAAATTACATGGAAATCAGAAAGACCAGTATGGGTTCCTCAGTGGCCCTTAACTAAAGAAAAGATACAAGTAGCCCATGATCTGGTCAAACAACAATTAGCAGAAGGACATATACAACCTTCCGTATCTCCCCATAATACTCCCATTTTTGTCATCAAAAAGAAATCTGGTAAATGGAGATTATTGCAAGATTTAAGAGCCATTAATAATGAAATGGTCATTATGGGACCTGCTCAGTCGGGGATTCCTCAATTGTCTGCTTTGCCAAAAACTTGGTATGTTTTAGTTATAGATATTAAAGATTGTTTTTTTTCAATTCCAATTCATCCTGAAGATAGTCCACGTTTTGCATTTACTATCCCTGCACTAAATCATGAAAGTCCTGATCAGAGATATGAATGGAAAGTACTCCCTCAAGGGATGGCAACAGCCCAACTATGTGTCAAATTTATGTTAACAAAGTAATCCAGCCACTTAGAAATCAAAATCCTGAGCTACAAATATTTCACTATATGGATGATATATTATTAGCACACAAAGCTAAAAACACATTGCTAGAATGTTATGCCACACTTACAAACTTATTAAAAAATTATAATCTAGAGATAGCAATAGATAAAGTACAATTAAATTTTCCAATTAATTATTTAGGAGTTCTATTATCCTCAACCATGGTCCGTCCACCAAAAATTCAAATACGAGTAGATCAACTCAAATCACTTAACGACTTTCAAAAGTTATTAGGAGACATAAATTGGATAAGGCCTTATCTAGGTATTCCAACAGGAGAATTGGGACCTTTATTTGATATCCTAAAAGGTCCATCAGATCCAAATTCACCCTGAATGTTAACGCCTGAAGCAAGAAAGGCATTAAAAATCATTGAAACATATATGGAAAATATGCATTTGGATAGAATTGATATAAGTTTGCCTTTATTACTTATTGTACTACCAACAAAAAATATTCCTACAGGAGTATTTTGGCAAGAAGGTCCATTATTATGGATACATTTATCTTATTCTCCTAACACTATTCTTACTAGGTATCCTGAGGCTGTAGGACAATTAATACTCAAAGGAATAAAAACAGCAAAGGCAGTGTTTGGAATTTCTCCCAATAAAATTATTACTCCATATACTATGAATCAAATTGATGAATTAGCTAATGAGTTAAATACTTGGGCAATAATCATGTGCAAATCTAATGTTTCATTTGATAACCACTTACCATCTAATCCTTTATTGTCTTTTTGGTCATTGCATCCTGTAATTTTCCAAAAATGACAAGAAAAACACCTATCATGAATGCTCCAAATATATTCACTGATGGGTCAAATAATGGTACAGCAGCAATAGTTACACCTGATCAAACTTTTACATTTTTAGTACCCGAACAATCAGCTCAAAAGGTAGAGCTTAACGCAGTATTACAAACTTTTGTGATGTTTAAAGATTCGGTATTTAATTTATTTTCTGATAGTCAGTATTTAGTTAATGCTATAATATCCCTTGAAGATGCTGGTAGGATTTCCCCTTCTTCTACTGTTTTCTCTTTGTTTTCCACTATACAAAGTTTAATCTGGGACAGAAAAGATCCATTCTTTATAGGACATATCAGGGCACATACAGGATTGCCTGGAGCCCTTAGTTTGGGCAATGATTTAGCAGATAAAACTACACATGACATACATATTTTCTCTACACTAGAAGAAGCTATAAATTTTCATAAAAGATTCCAGTCAATGCTAATACTTTACAAAAGCGTTTTAAAATAACTAAGGAACAAGCTAGACAAATAATAAAACAATGTCAAAATTGTGTGACCTTTTTACCACAAGTTAATCTTGGAGTCAATCCTAGAGGATTGATACCTAACCATATTTGGCAGATGGACGTCACACACTTGCCAGAATTTGGAAAATTAAAATATTTGCATGTCACAGTTGATACTTCTTCTGGATTTTTGATGGGCTCCCTTCATGCCAGAGAAAAAACTAAAGATGTTATAGCTCATTGCTTACAAAATTTTGCCACTGTGGGCATTCCAAAACAGTTAAAAACAGATAATGCCCCTGGTTATACGTCTACTTCTTTTAAACAATTTTGCTCATCATTTGGCATTACTCATATAACAGGAATCCCATACAATCCACAGGGACAAGGCATAGTTGAAAGAGGTCATCAAACTATTAAAATGTACTTATTAAAGCAAAAAGACGGAATTGGGAAGGGGTATATATTCCCCAAAGATAAATTTAAATAACCCTTTTTACTCTAAACTTTTTAAATTTGGATTTATCAGGACTTAGTGCTGAAGAAAGGCTTATGTGTCCAAAAAATGTACATAAGCCCAAGGTACTTTGGAAAGATATTCTAACAGGACAATGGAAAGGTCCTGACCCAGTAATTGTCTGGAGTCGGGGGTCTGTTTGTGTGTTTCCACAGGGAGAACAGCAGCCTATTTGGATTCCAGAGAGATTAACTAAAGCGATTTCTACAGACCAAAAAGAAGATGATTTAGCTCAAATCCATAACAGCTGATATCCAAAACTCCAATTTGGCTATCCTTACATCTGCGACAGAACCAGGATGCTTTTTTCAATATCTATTTTATTATTGCCCTTTCCCATATCATGAAGTTCTATTTTTTTTTTTTTGAGCTCATACAGACCTAGGTTAATGTTTTGCTGATCAGTTCTATTTTTTTTTGACTATAGAGTTTTTAAACATTGCAATGGAGATTTCACCTGTAAAAAGTTATAAGGCCTTTACTATTATGTTATGTGTTGTATGTATTATATTATGTGTGCACACTTGTGTTTTGTGTTGTATGTTTGTATGTACGTATGTCCATATATCATATATGATGAGCGCTCATGAAAAAAATGGATCCAAATATTTTTATTCACGTGATTTAAATGGTTTAATTTAAATTGGGTAAATAACTGTTAAGAATTGTTTAAAAGGAGGTTAACAGATCTGTTTGTTTACTTTCACCTTTCCTTTTCATTATATTTAATAATTCTCTTCAAGATAATGTAAATTGCTAAGAAAATTGTTTTCTTTTAGTGCCTTCTGGAATGTTACACAATTTTTTCTTTAGCCATTATTGCCAGAATTCCTATCTTCATCACAGTGCCGGTGAAGACAATGTAAATTGTTAAGAAAATTGTTTTCTTTTAGTGCCTTCTAGAATGTTACATAATTTTTTCTTTAGCCATTATTGCCAGAATTCCTATCTTCATCCTAGTGCCAGTGAAGACAAAGATAAAACTAATCTATAGCTTCTGCAATAGCCATCACTGAACTGCTTGCAGAACTTGCCTAGACTATGTGTCACTTGTATGCATTGTGAACTATCTGTTAGTGCATCAACTTGTGGTAGTGTTGGGGTATTTTTGCTGATGATGTCATCGGTGGTACAGTTTTTCCAACAAGAGCCATCAATTGGCTTGGTGTATCTTCCTCCTTTCTGCTTGTCATGATCATTCAGCTAAAATTTGGGGGCCAACAGAGGTGAGGCAAAGAACCTCACCCCCCTGCTGGTACAAAGACCTCTCCACAGGTGTGGCTGTATACTGGACCAGTAGTCAATGACGGGTAAGATCCAATTACAATGGTACCAACCTAAGACAGGAGGCTGACGCCCTGAGGTCAGCTCATCCGAAGATGGGTAAGGACCATATGTAGTATTGGACAACCTAAGGCAGGCACGGTCCCTAAGCCACATGCTTGTTGTTTAAACAGAGGGGGGGAGATGTTGAGAGCCACAGCCAAAGGGGCCCCAGCAAACTTCCAGCTGCCAGCAAACTTCCAGCTGCCGGCTGATGATCCAGCTGCCAGCAAACTTCCAGCTGCCGGCTGATGATTGGCTCACAGCGGCCCCAGCAACATCTAGCTGATTGGCTCCTCTGCGGTGATGTTCATTGGGCTGTTTCCCTGCCCTTCAGACTGCCAGCTGATGATTGGCTCACAGCGGCCCCAGCAACATCTAGCTGATTGGCTCCTCCACGGAGCTGCTCATTGGGGGACTTCTTTGGCTTTGCCCACGCAACCCAGCCAATCGGCCTCAAGAGCAGGAGGATTGTGGGAGGTTGAGAGGCTGGTGTGGGGGGAGAGGCTTGTGGAAACCGGTGGTGGCAGTTGGGCTCTGAG